>NW_005842122.1:1245647-1259787 GCF_000455745.1 Alligator sinensis
GAAATTGAACAGTGCGGGCCCAAGGACCGAGCCCTGGGGGACTCTGCTGCCCACTTCCCCCCAGGTCGAATATGACCCGTCCACCACCACCCTCTGAGTACGACCCTTCAGCCAATTTGCAATCCATCTGACTGTGTAGGCATCGATGCCACAGTCACTTAGTTTTTTAATGAGGATGGGGTGGTCGACAGTGTCAAAGGCCTTGCTGAAGTCCAGAAAGACTACATCCACGGCGACACCTGCATCCAGCTTTTGTGACCTGATCGTAAAAGGCAATCAGGTTGGTCTGACATGACCTGCCCCTAATGAAACCGTGCTGGTTGCCCTTGAGCATCACCCCGATGCCGGCCCATCACAGATGTGCTCCTTGATGATCTTCTCAAAGAGTTTCGCCAGGATTGAGGTAAGACTGATGGGTCTATAGTTGCCCAGGTCCTCCCTCCTCCCTTTTTTAAAGATGGGGTCTCTTCTCTCTTGGCTATCTTCCAATCATCTGGCACCTGTTTAATTCTCCCTAAATTGAAGTGGTGTTTTTAAAAACCCATAGCTTCAATGTAGGGAGATTTAAACTGAAGTAAACCCATAAGATTTAGATTTCTTTAATGAATGCTTGTTCAATTCCCCTATCAATAGAAGTTTCTCTGTTGTCCTCCAACATCCCAGGGTGCATTGCTTTCCCTTGCAGCAGAGAGATGCTCTGACACTTATGCCACACTCCATCACTGCTCACTTCAGCAAACCCTACCCCTTGGCTGTGCTATGGCCAAGAAACCCCAGCTCTAGCCCTGTCTTATACTCCAATCAGGGAGATGCAGGGGCCCAAGGCAGCTGTGTCCCCCTACATATAATCCAAACCTCTGAATACCTGACACCCTAGCCAGATCCCTAAGAACCACATTCAGACCCCAAAACAGAGATCAACTCCCCTCCTCCAAGAGTCACACCCAGGACCCTAAGTCTCAAACACAGACCCCCCCAAATATTAGAAATGAAGATCCAGGCCCCACCACAGACCCATCTCCAACATGCAGGAGCTGGTTATAGCATTTCAGGTCTCTGCTTCAGCCTGGGGCCAGGACTGTGTAAGGGGCATGGTGGAGGGGGGGTTGTGTAAGGGGGAGGGGGGGGGGGGGGGGGGGGGACAGACAGGTGTATGGAACAAGCTGGCAGGGAGGTGATCCTGCCAAATCAGGGCTTGAGTGAGCATGGCCAGCCTGGCCACTGCCAGAAGATGCCAAGCCGTAATTGCTTGAGGAATGAGTGAGTTTGCTGGAACAACTGTTACACTTGGGTAAATGTCCCCCATAATTTTCATGCTTGGGGGTCATGGCTAACTGTTCTGGACCTGGCAAGAGGATGCCTCTGGAATGTTTAGTGCTTGGAGAGACATGGTCAGCTACTCTGGGCCATCTTGTGGATGCCTGCAACAGCATTCACTTTCTGTGGTCCTGCAGGGATGCTGCAAGACTGCCAAAGACCCTTTAAGAGCAGGGTTTTTTGCATCTCAGAGGGATAAGCACACAAGGGTGGGGTGGGGTGGGGTGGGGGAGAGAAGAGGCGGGACAACTGTAAGGACTACTATGAGAAACTCTGGATGGCAAGCAGTGAAAAGGGGAAGGGACAAGGTGCCTGCAATCATCAGTAGCCTTCCCCAGGGGGCTGGGCTTGGCTAAAAAGAGATTGTAGCTCAAAGGCAGGAAGCTGGCAGGGCTATAGGGACTAATAAGAAAATCCTGTGCTTGAGCCAGACTGTAGGCCTGGCTGGTCAGAGAGGGGAGGGCTTGATCAAATAAAAGTTTGCCCTCAAGCTACAGAGGGCATTCTAGCCCTGGCCAGGAAGGAGGCACAGCTCCCAAGTGGCTGTTACCTGGAGGTACAGTCAAGGGAGTCCTGAGAGACAGAGGAGTTCTGTGAGGACTTAGAACACTCTGAGAAATGACTGTTCTTAACCCTTTCATAGCCAAAAGGCCAGGGGGTCCAGGACCTAGACTATAGAGTTTAAAGTCCTTGGTGTGCAGCTGCCATAGATAAACCCAGGCCAGAATAAGGGGCCTAGGGCTGAAGCTAGCATCCAGAGTAATTAGGCCAAGATTAAGAGGATCTAGGGAGCAAAGGTGACCCAAAAAACACCACACCAAGGCTTGGGATGTCTCCCACAGAAGTAATTATTCCATCAAGGCATGGCAGGAAAGACATTGACGGTTGTACAAAAGAGCTGGAGTGAGAAGCGAGATAGACTAGTTGGCCAATGGCTGTCACTATGGCCTGGTAATGCTAATCCTGCCTCAATGCCCTTGAAAAGTTTGGGCATCCACTAGCTGGGTGAGTTGGGGGGTCTGGATTCACTCTAAAGCAGGGGACTCACCTGGCTGGACCCTACTCAGTCAGGGTAAAAAGGAGCTATGTACCAGACCACACCCCCACACACCCCAATCTATACCCACATGGCCAGAAACTCAGGTGATATCCAGACCCTCCTGCAAACACTATGATAAATCATTTTTGCCCCAAGATGATATTGGGTGCTTTCCAATGATTTGTTGAAATCAAGGGCCCTACCCCATGTTGAGTGAAGATAAACTGGTGAAGGACTAAAGATGGGATTAAAATAAGACTAGTTTTGTATCAGCTTGTAGGATGGTTTGATTAAGTGACAGAACTATTGTCAACTAAATAAGGAGGTATCCTCTACAGTGTTCCATTGCAACAGAGATAACTAGGGGTTAGTGTAGTCTGGACACACATGGCCCAATTCCTACACACAATACTCCAGGTTTTGGGGTTTTTTTGTAAAAGCATCATGGGAGACTATATCAAAGACCTTTTTTAAATCCAAGTATATGACATCAACTGCATCTCCCACATCTAAGTGGTTCATTACTTGATCATAGAAGGAGACACAGATGAACAGCTCTGCCTGCAATTAAACCATGTTGGCTATCCTTCAGCATCATGCCTTCTGCTAGTCTCTCACAAATGGACTTCTTGATATTTTGTTCCAAAATTTGACCTAGTATTGAGGTCAAAATGATCAGCCTATAGTTTTCTGTATCCTCCCTCCACCCCTTCTTAAAGATTAGCACCACACTGGCCCTTTTCCAGTCTTCTGGGGCCTCTCTTGAGTGCCATGAGTCTTCAAATACCTTCACCCATGGTCCCTCAATAACTCCATCTAATTCCCTCAAAAGTCTTGGGTGTAATCCATCTAGTTCTGCCAACTTGAAGATATTCAGACACTCTAAGTGCTCCCTCACCAGTTCAACACTGACCATTGGTTGGCAATCACCCACCCTCATCTGTCCACTATCTGACCAGGTGGGCAACCACTATTTTTATGCATGAACACTGATGCAAAGTGTTCATTGATGAGTTCTGTTTTTTCCTGTTTGTTATTAGCTGTCCTGTCCCATTCTGCAAGGGTCCCAAATTTCTCTTGGCCTTCCTCCTGATGCCTATATACATAAAGAAGAACTTTTTATTGTCCTTGATTTGCTCACCAGCATGATCTTGGCCACCACCCTTGCCTTCCTTATCATCTCTATACAAATACATGCTATATTTGTGTATTCCTCCTTGGTGACTACCCCTTCTTGCTACTGTCTATAAGCCTACTTTTTCTTTCTTAAGCACTCCTTGACTCCTCTGGTAAGCCAAGAGGGCTTCCCAGCCTCTTTACCACCTTTCCTACATACAGGAATGAGCCTTTTCTGTGCTCTGAGGGTCACTTCCTTTGAGGAATGGCCACCCTTCCTGAACTCACTTCCCTTTCAGTCCCTCTTCCCATAGGGTCTCTCCCACTATTTTCCTAAGCTCAGTGAAGTCAGCCTTCCTGAAGTTAAGCACCTCTGCCCTACTGGCTAACTTCCCTGTCCTACAACAGATAGATATAATCTCATGATCACTATCTCCCAGATTACCCTCAATCCCCAAATCTTCCATCAGGTCACCCCCTTTGTCTAGAACCAAATCCACCAAAGCCTTCCCCTTTAACTTCTGTAAGGCAGATCATACCCTCAAAGGGAGTCACAGATATCTGCCTTCCTATTTCTATAGATATAGAGATCAATATATATATATGGGGGGGAGGGTATCTGTATGTGTGTGTGTGTGTGTGTGTGTGTACGTGTGTACTCTTCTGTCACTTAATCAAACCATCATTTAAGCATGGCTTTTCCTTTGTGTGTATATATATGGAGTGCTTCCCTTTCTATTCATGGTTCCATGGCAGGAAGGAAGAAAAGAAGGAGAGAAAGAGACCAATAGCTTATATACAATTTAGCCCCTGAAAGAAGGAGAAACACTCAGTACCAAGTGATGAGTCAGATCCCCATATATCTAATTTTAGCAACCTTTGAGGCAACCTATTTTGTGAAGGGAAACAAAATATCTCAGGTCTGTGATTATATCCAAGGCCATAAACCTATTTAAGTTTTAAATTAAGTGCAGATAAAATACAATGATAAAAATAACACTGTGCTGTATGTGACCTATAACACAGAAGAGTAATTACAGCAAGTACATTCTTTTCTCAGTAGTGAACTGCTTAAAATAAATAAATAAACATATGCTTTTCTATTTTCTTCGGCGGGACAAAAAAAATCCCTGTAATTTAATAACTAAATATAAATAACTGAAATTACATTTGTGATGCAAGAAACTCTATAGGTTAGAGATTCAGTTCAGGTGTGAAAAAGCATCAAGATGCCAAATCCTCAGAAATTTCAGGAACTTATAACTGATTTCAAAAGGGCAATGACAATTTTCCATAACTGAAGATCTGTTTCAAAATATTTTTCCAAACTGGGAATAAGAGTCTGCAAAATGGGGAAAGAACTCTCATTAGATGACCTTGTTTCATGGACTTGCAGAACTGTCTAATTTTGGAACCCAGGCCTGGAAAGGTGCTAAGAATCGTTTTGCTTGGGAGCTAATGGATCTCAGTGCACCTAAACACAGGGACATTTAATTCTTTTCAGAACCTGGAGGTAGAGAGCTGCACATTAAACAAAAATAGCATGATCAGAAAAGATTTTTCCAAAGCTTACAAGATGTTGGATTTACTTTTGAGATTTTGGACAAGTTCAGACTGATGGAGTGATTCTCACAAGAAAACTCAGTCCTTATTTTTAAAAGGTCTGGCTTTACCAAGGCTAAATCAGCATTGATTCAATGCCTTTGAAATTCTTTGGACCTATGTCTAAATGTCACACCCCTAACTAGCCTTCAATCCAAATATATTTGTTCATAAAGTCCCTTCTGTTATTCACTTGGTATGTAGGCAGTAGGGCTGTGCGAAGCTTCGGTCACCAATTTGATTCAGAGATTTGGCCTGAATCAGCAGATGAATATCCAAATCTGAATTGAATCAGGAGACCCATTAAAAGGTCTAAATTGAATCCAAAGCCTCCAAATAAATTAAAAAAAGATTCAGAGATATTCAGAGATTCAGATTGGCCAGGGAGAGGCAGGCACAACTGGCTGGCTGCAGGTTCTCCCACAGCTCCTTCAGCTGTGTGTGCCTCTCCATGGGTGGGGGGAGCATTGGAAGAAGCCCCCATGGCTGCCCTGCCAAGCCAGCCCTAGCCCCCCAGCACTTAAACAAAAGAAGTCCTGCACTTATTGGCTGCAGGAGTGATAAACAGGGCCTCTGAGGGCTCATAGCAGAGCCACTCCCATGCAGCGCAGGGCAGTGGGGGTCAGCAGGGGTTGCCCCCTCCACCTGGCACCTGCTTCTCCTCACTACCCCATACTCCATGGCGGACTTCTACCATGAGCTGTCAAAGGCCCCAGTCGCCACAGCCAGAGCTAGTGAGTATGGGCCTTTTTTTAATTTTTTTTTTTAAGTGCCCAAATCAGCAGATGGCGGGGCTGGGTGGGGGGGAGATCAGGGCACAGGGGCTGTGAAGAGGAGCTCTGCCAGGAGGCCCCAGAGCGTCCATTGCTGCTGCATCTGCTGCTGAGTGGGTTGGTTTGTTTTTTTGATTCCCAAACTGCTAGGGCAAGATGCAAGGGCCATCAGGGGCAGGGTTGTGGGGGAGGGGCAATCGAGGTGCAGGGTCTGCTACTCTTCCAGGAGGCCCCAGAACTTCAACAGTCCCTGCTACAGCCAGTGAGTGCAGGGCTTTCTTTTTTTTTGCTTTTTTTTTTTTTAAGTTCCAGGACTAGGCTGCGCCAGGCAGGGAATGGGGTCAGGCAGGGCAGCCAGGGGGGCTTCTCCTGTGGGTCTCCCCACCTGGGGAGAGACAGACACAGCTGGTGGATCTGCAGGAGAACATGCAGCCACCCGGCTATGCCTGCCTCTCCACGGCTGACCCGAATCTCCGAATCAGCACCAAATCTCCAATTCTGATTCAGCCGAAGTGAAAGGGGACAGTGACTTGAATCACCATATTGAATCGCTATCCTTTGTATCAGCTGAATCTGAATCCTAATCAAATACTTTACTATTTGTACTAGCCTAGTATGCAGGCATTTGCTATCAACTAATTGTTGATATGCAGAAATAATAGTAGCTCATTAACAATTATACCAGTTATAGGGTATAATTCTTTATTGTGGGTCAAACTAAACCATCATGTCTCTCTCCACCCCATTTCTGTACTAGTGTAAGTGTAGGTAAGCCACTTTAACTGTAAACCTGAGTGAAGAAGGTTTATTAAAGTTATAATGGTTTGTCTCAATTTATATCAATACAGGAGTGGACAGACAGATAATTTAAATGGTATGTGTTACTAGCTAGCAAGTCCTCTGCCCTCTCTTCATCTCCATTTTAAGATAATATATCTAATACATGCACAGATGAAATGCAAATATATATATATATATATATATATATAGATAGATAGATAGATAGATAGATAGATAGATAGAACTAGAGGTAACAATGCATAAAACCTACACAGTTGCACTGAAATGCATAAATTAGAAAGTGAAGCCTTTATAATGTCTTTAATGGGAAGGACCATGAAATACATTTTCAATATGTATTTAATTCCCTTTGATTCCTAGTCCACTCACAATTTAAAACCAACTGCCTGACAGTGGCAGTATTATTTCCATTCAGGCAGCAGTGAGGGAGTCACTTGACTTTGTGACTCATTATAATCTACCTGATCCCTTCATTTCACAGGTGTTAATGTTTTCACTAACTTTTTTAATGTTTCACTAACTAAGCTATCCTTTCTTCTGCAATTCTGGTCTTTGCTGCTTCTCTTAATGTTGCTCCTATTTCATAGCTCTGCAGACTGTTTTTAATTCTAGCCAAAAATATTAACCCAAGTGTGGAAACATTAACTCAGGTGAACATGAGCTCAAGTGGGGAAATAACTTTCAGTGAAACATTGAATGTACTGTCAAAACGCTCAAGGAGACTAGACTTGGTTTTATGAATTTGAAAGAGATGTACATGCAATTTACAAGATAGCAGAACTAAAGGAACAGTATTTTTTGATTGTTTTTGCTAGTTTGTTATATTTTTATATGTAATGTATAATATAGGAAATTAATGCACATTCCAATAAAATTACAGGCAACCCCCGCTTAGCGCTTTTAATTGGTTCCTAAATAAACAAGTGTTAAGCAAAATGAGTGTTAAGTGAAACCAAAAGAATATGATGAACCAAAATGGTGACCACAAGTGGTATTAATGACCTGAGATGGCAAGCATGACTGTTATAGTGAAACTTGCTGAGCGCTAAGTGAAATCTGGTATCAATTTAAAATGAGCTTTATAGTGAAATAGTGCTAAGCGAAACAGCATTAAGTAGGGGTTGCCTGTATATATGTTTTTCCTTTTATCTTGAACTGAATAGCACAGCCTTAGTCCATTAGCATATTAGTAAAGCTTCTAGTTTCTTCTTACCTTGATAAAAATGTGTGTTTTGTTACATGTGATGATGTACCATAGCATCTGCACCCACTGTATCTAAATCCTAGCTCTGCCCATGACTACATGTATATATTCCAGAAATTATAGAAGTTCATGAAATCATTAAACTGTATTCAAATAAATAAGCTGATTCATTGTCATTCTTGCTTTATAGGAGCTGCCATTTCTATTTTATGTTAATATTCTGAATAAGAGTTTATAGCTTTGAGTTTTTGGAAGGAAACAAAATTATACCATGAGTAGGTCCCTTTCCCATGCTTAAGAGGGTCAAGGTGTTTTTTTCCTTTACGACAGCTGAATGAACATTTATTTTAAAAAATAAAAATACAAAATAGGAACAGAACGTGTATATAAAGGAGTGCTGGCATATCATTTGAATCAGAAATTAAATACCCTTCTAAGGGTTAGCACCTAATCATTTTCCTCCAGTTTCTCTGGGAAACAGTTCTCTGGCATTGTTTATATACTTCGTAAGATTTCTCTTACATAAAAATAAAATTTGTGCAAATTCTTTGGCATTTCTCACCAAATGTACGTAATTTGGCAAAAATAAGTAAATGCAAAGTTGCCTGAAACAAAGCTGTTAAGTACCATTCTAGACCCTACAACTATCAATAGTGGCTATGGGATTTTTAACTCCCTCAACCAGGGCTAACTGACATTATTTACAAAGTCTTTGGATCTGTAAACAGAATTTCTAATTACCACATCCATATGAAACAAATATTTAAATCAGCATTAGACCAGGCAGATTTATATAGTAGACACATTATATAGTGAGATGACAAAAATAGTTTTTCAATGCACCTTACAGAAAGGCAGTCATTGACCTTCATAGACAATCATAATTTAGAAATTAAATTGAGAGGTATGGCTTTACATCCATACACACTATATAGATATAGATATAATCAACATATAATATGAATTTTATATTATCCCTCTATATCTATCTACACATACATATACACACACACACACACTAATATACATATTAGTGTATATTAATACATATTACTGTGTTTATGTATATATGTATGTATAGATAGATATAGAGAGATAATATAAAATATAAATATTGACCTCTATATAAATATTTCTCTCTTGATAGAGAGATAGATAGATAGATAGATAGTTTATGTGTGTAAATATATAGAGTGGTATAAGAGAAAGAAATCAATATTTTCCCCAAGCCCCAGAGGTACAAAACTTAAGACAGACTTTTCTGACTAGTCTAAAGCATCCTTAGTGAATACATAATTTCTTTGGCAATGTGAATTAAAGAGAAGAAAACAAGGTAGAAACTCACCAAATAAAGAATACAGATTACCAAAAAAATGTTGATGGTAACGAGGTTAACAAGAAAAGAATTTGCTATTAGGACTATGCAGTCTTAATTATATATAGGTAAGTGTGTAGCTTTTTTTTTATTTAACATTAACTTTACCTGATAATATAAATGTTTCTTTCTTGTTGTATGACATATTTTACAGTTCAGCTTAACCTAAGATCTGTTATTTTTCAAAATGCTTTATTATAACTGCCTATGAAGAGTGCAGAGTAGTTTCCAATGCTCAGCTAACCAATACTTATGCAGGGTGCTTAAGAAGCAGATAACAACTTCACTTATTTCCTTGTTCGCTTGCTCTTTGCAGTGAACATCTGATGTTATACTCCTACATGCTTCCTTGTACCATTCAGGTAGCCCTAGTATAAGCTCTGCAAGGCTGGGGATAAGGAATCCTTTTAACTTCTTGTCCTTCTTCGTGTCTCCAAAGGCAGGACACAATCCTCCCCTGAGTTTGACACATTGCATAAGCACACCATTAATTAAATTTCCAGTCTTCCTAGCTCAAGTACCACCTCAAGTATTTAAGACAATAGAATATAAAACCTGTGGTCCTCTGTCTGTAGCCAATGTCTGCCTTTTGCCCACACCAATGTAATGTAATCAGAAGTGCTTATGTTCATAAATCATGTATTTTAAATTAAATTATAAACATTTATACACACTGAACAGAATGAAACAAAGCAAAAAGACTTTCATTTTTAAATAAAAGCATAGGTTGACAGCAACTAATGTTTTCTAACTTAAAATAGGTTGCTTAAAATAGAATCGGTAGGAACCATTGTTTAATATGAATGTATTCTAGATTTTTTTAAATCCAAATAAAATGACAGACATTTAAAGTTGAGTTTAAGAACTCAAAACGTACAGCATTTGAATCAATGAGAAATGCTATTTTCCTCATTAATTGGTTTCCTTATTAATTGTTTAATCCTGCCTTCATTGTAACTGGTAAACATTTTGTAATCAACTTAATAGAAAATGAACCAGGCTTCATATTCTTTTGGAAATTAATTAAATACAATTTTGATCTCACTTACATAGATGTCAATAAGGAGAAATTCTGTTGCAGTCAATGTAATTATTAGGACTGTATGAAGCTTTGGTCATTGATTCAATTCGGCGGAGATTTGGTCCGATTCAGTGGACAAATCTTTGAATCCAAAATGAATCAGGAGACCCTTTAATTTCTCTGAATCAAATCAGAACCCTCCAAATCGATTCAGAGAAATTCAGAAAGATTCGGCAATTTGGAAATAGACACAGCTTTAAGTGTTTTTTCTACATACCTCAAGGTACCAAGTGACTTGTGAATGCTGCCATGCTGAGGCAGATGGAGTGTCCCACAGGAGTGCAGGGGGAGTGGGGCAGGGTCCCCAGCATGCTTGACAGTAGACCAAGAAGTGGACCAGAAGTACTTCCAGTCCACTTCTGGACTCACTGCAGAGCAGTGGGAATAGGCAAGCATCTACATGTGCAGGCAACCTGGGACTAACTTGAAACTTGGGTCAGAGCAACCAGCCATGAGCCCCTATGGTTACCAGGGGGAGCTTCAGTGTCTGGTCAGATGGCTGCCAGCTGGATGCCAGGTGTCATGGGTCTTACCTCTCTGTTTGCTGTGGGGTAGGCACCCAGGGCCAGGGGAATGTGGCCGAGCCAGGCAGGGAGTGGGGTCGGGGGCTAGGGTGGGGAATGAAAGTGCCCTTCCCACAATGCAGGACTTACCATATGTCTGGTGATAGTGAAGCTGACAACTCAGCGCAGGACTCCCCATTGGCATGGATAAGTTACTGCACCAAGTGTCTGCAGCCCATGGTGCTCAGTGAACCAGTGCCTGGCCAGAAGCAACCCCTGGGGAAGAGCTGGTGCTGCTGGTGACTGGTGATGTCATGGCCAGCTACATCTCATGGTGTGGTATGGAGCTGGCCAGGATGCCACTTGTCAGGGCTCCCAAAGCTGCTAGTGGGTGCAGCAGCCAGGAAGGTTGGCAGGGTGACGAACATCTGAGGAACCTCCTCCAGGTAGGTGTCATGCCCAGAGGGGTCAGGGTGGAACCAGTGCTCTGCCAGGCTGCCCTCACTGGTGAAAACCACAGGGTTGTGGCCTGGGTCCTGGGACACCAAAATGTTGGTCAGTTTCCACATAAAGGGTATGGTCTTGTGGACATGACTGGACTGACAGTTGTGGTCAGTCACAGCCATCCACTGTGCATGCAAGACCTTGACCTTTATGTGGCACTGCCATGCTGACTGGGAGTGGCCTTTCTCATGCATCCCACCTGACAGGGCCTCATAAACATGGGCAGTTGAGTGCCTGCCCTGCACAAACTGCCTCTGTACTTCTACATCCCCTCAGAGGGCCATGAGGCCACACACTTTTTTCTGGGTCCATCTGGGGACCTGGTTGCTTGGCTTGGGCATGCACACATGGGCAGGGCCAGAACTCACCAGAGAGGACATGGTGGTGGAACCTCCCATGCCAGCTTTTTGAACCTCCCATGCACAGCTGGCCCTGGGTGGCTGGCCCTGGACAGTGCTCAGGAGTGCTCAGCAGTGGGGAAAGGCAGGGCCTGGAAGCTGCATAGCAGAGGCAAGTGTGCCACAGCACATAGCCACAAAGACAGGAAACACTACTGGGGGTGCACAGGAACAGGTAGCTGGTGCTGCCTTCCTGCCACAGCCAACCAGACAGGAGCCCTGGGGAGCTCTGAGAGTTGGACACAGGGAGCTGAACAACAACACTGAAAATCACTCACCTGCAACCAAAGAGCAGCCTTGGCTAGTGGACAGGATGAGCAGCAGCAGTCTGGGTCCTGTCCAAGGTGCACACAGGACGTGCAGTCCCTTAAGCTCCTATGCAGTGTGCCCCAAGGCACAACATGGCTGCAGGCATTTACACCCTGCAGCTGGGGGCTGCCAGAAAGCAGCCCAACCCTGGAAGAGTGGAAGGGGCCAGCCAGGAGCCCTGGAGCTGGACTCTGGCTGGCCATCTAGTGGCTGGGTAGAGCCAGCAGGGAGACCCCTGGGTTATAGCACAGTAAGACATCTACATGTGTGTTATTGCGCAGCAACAAATGACGCATACATTTGATATTTGCATCATGCAGGTATCAAATATACACTCCAGTCAGCGTAAGTTACCATATTTACTGTGCAGTATGGGTGTGCACATGTAGATGCACATCCATACTGTGCAGTAATTTTGGTTACTGCGCAGCAAATGCACACATGTAGATGCACCAGTTTCTCTGAGTTTCACTTATGCCTGAAATAGGCAAGTTTAATAAAATCCAGTTCTTTGTTAAAACACAAAGTTTAGACAGAGATATATACACCAGGCATTTTGCTACTATGGTTGTATTAATTAGAGGATGTGTTTTAATCACATTCCTAGTCAACATAGTTAAGCTAGTGGAACTTTTAGATCAAGCCAAAGTCTTTGCACACTTGACCAACATGTATAAATGTTGCAGCTGTTGATAGAATTCTAACGTATGTATAGCTTTAATCCTAGGACTTTTCTAATGAGTTGATGTCAGGTAGGGGGCACAACTGTCAAAGGATGTTATCCATGTTGATTTGACTGGAGCATATTGGTAATGCACATGACTGAAATGATACACAAGTCATCATTTTTACTAATAGTAACTGTGTTTTAGCTTTAAAAATGTCACCATCTTATAGTGTTAAAAATGTAATAAAACTCATTTTAGTCAGAATTCATTTCAAAGCAAATATATTTAATATTTTTCACAATAAATAGTGTTTCCAGTTATGCAGGACTTCCAGTAGAGTGAGGAATTAAGATAGCATAAAATTAAACCATATGAGAAATGTCCCGAGAATAGAAAGTCCTGGAAAAATCATGTACAGTCATGACAGATCTACCCTTTGACTATTCTGGGAACTAGGTTCCTAATTAGAGAACAGACCTGCCCATTAAGAAAGAGAGGAATAGTGATTGTTGACAGTCAACAGGGAAACCAAATTAGATGAACTCATTATTTTAAATGGTTTGATTTAAAGGCAGACCTGTTAATGAACCAGCAAGAGCTATAATTTCCATGTGCCCAATTTCAGTAATGAAATTAAAATCCCGAAATAGATGAGAAAGTAAGAAAAATGGAAAGGCAGACTTTGCTTGTTTGTTTTTTCAGCTCCTGGAAAAAAAGACATAATTATTAGAAGTTAAGAATCAGGGACTCAGGAAGGAAAAACAAAATCAAAATCTAAGGTCTGCCCGATGCACCTAGGTATAGTGAAAGTATATGAAGGTATTACTGTGCAACCTTTTTAGAAATGTATGAGCTAGATTCTATCTAATATATCTTTTAGTAAGCATTAAGGGTGAAGAACATAAAGAACTTTTCTTATTTTTCATTGCACACACGGCATGTCCAGGCAAGCATGCACATGCCTCTTGCCCCATCTCAAACCTCTTTAAGGTGGGGCAATAGGAATGTGTGGGAATGAAAAAATGTTCCCTGTGCTGCAAACCTGCAGCACAGGGAGAAAATTAGACCTCTGGATATCCAGGGGTCTAAAAAAATCAAAGTTTAAACAAGCAGAGCAGGGCGCAGTCCTGGACTGTGTCCTAATGCAACTGGAGCTGGGTCCTCCATGGAGATGCTCTGGCTGCCAGAGGATCTCTGTGGTTGGCCCCTTGCCCTGGTCCTGAAACACGCAGTCAGCCAGACCATGTGTTCAGCACCAGGGCTCCAGTGCCGGTAAGTAAGGGGTTGGAGGGGCTGGAGGAACAGGGAGGGGATGATGGGGAGGATCCCTGACAGCCCTGCCCACTCCCCCAGTACCCCCCAACCTCTGCCCTGGTTGGTCCCTCCCACCTCCAGCCCTCCCAAGGCCCCTGACCCCTGCCTTGGCTGCCCCCCCCGCCAGCTCCCCCGG
>NW_005842122.1:1260066-1267272 GCF_000455745.1 Alligator sinensis
AGGCCCCCAAGCCCCCCTGATCCCTTCCCCCACACCCCATAGTTTAAAAAAAATAACAAAACAGCACTTACCAGCAGTTAGAGCTGCCTCTGGCTGACTGGGGCCTCACCCACACACTACAGGGCAGAGGGACAGACATGGAGTCCCCAGCCTGGCCCTGCTGCTCCCCTGCTATCCTGTTCTGACTGGGGGGGGGGGGGGGTTCTGCCAGGGGGCCCTGGAGCCCTGCCCCCCCCCTGCTTCTAAGGGAAAAAAAGGGGGGTTTTTTTTTAGAGCACGTGGGCCTTGCATGTGGGCATGCAGGCCTTGCAGGGGGGTGGCAGCCCCTGTGGGGGCCATTTGGCCCTCATTGGGGGGCTGAACCCCTTGTGTGGGGGCCAAACCCCTTGTTTGAAAGGGTTGTAGCCCTTGTGTGGGGGCTGAATCCCCTGTTGGGGGGCTGTAACCCTTGTGTGGGGGCCATCTCCCCTGTGGGAGGGCAGCAAAATATATATTTATGAATTTATGGAACATGTATTTAAAGTCCATTTTATTATTATGATAAGAGACTTGCTTTAAAACTGTAGATATATCAATAAAACATTGTCCAACTGATCGGTGTCTCTGTCTCACTCTCTTAATAGTGGTCTTTTGGTTTACTTGTGGAGGAACATGGATTCAGGAGTATTTTACAGAGTGACTTTGGGATTTTTTTTTATCAGGGATTTTTCAGTTTTCCAATAGGGAACACCAGAATTCCTGCTAGCGAGGCCAGTGGCAGGACCGTGCCTGCTCAGAGCTGGCCATCTGGCTGTGGCTGATCTCCCGGCCAAATGGGGCCAGGAAGCCATGCCTTGACAGTTCAAAGCAGGCCACCACACTGTGGACATCTTTTGGGTGATGGTTGGCCAGATGGCCGGGCTGGGGGCACATGTGGCAGTAGTGCTGCACAGAAGCCAACCTTGCAACCACAGTCCACTGGCAGCTGGCCCAGAGGGGCAGGTGCCTCTACTTGCTGTGTAGTCCCCATCTGGGTCTGGCACAGCAGGTCACAGCCAGGCAGCAGCCCCCACTGCCAGACTGCTGCAGTGGATAGAGGGTGCCGGGAACTCTCAGGGCTGCTTTAGCAGTCTAGCTGGCATAATGGGTAGTGTCCCCAGTTACCAATTGACTGGGTCCCAAAAGCTCCTGAAAGCTAGTAGACCCGACCTACTTGCCAGGGTGGCTTTTTATACTGCTGGAGCCAGGACTGGGCAGCTTTTTTATACTGCTGGGGACAGCACAGGTGCTGGACCCAGGCTTGAGCTCCCCCTGGCTGCAGATCTAGGAGGAGCCAGGCAGAGTTATTTTCTCCCAAGTGGCACAATTTGTTCCACACCAAAGTGCATGTCCGAGCACGAGCTGCTTCAAGTGCAGGTGCTTGCATGTGTGGACACACCCACAAAGACCAAAAAAAAAGAACAGACTGTACTTTGAAGGGTAATTGGATTGCTCCTTCCTTCTTCTGACTGAAGAGTGGTCCATAGCATATCTTATCCCATGGTGGAGAAAGTGTAAAACAAAATGCACCTCAGGAAGACATAAATTGCATGCCTGTTAAGACTGCCTTTATTTCCTATGTACTGTAACTTTAATAAAAATTATGACTATAGATTGTACCAAGGGATACAGTCTACCACAGTGAGAAAATAAGCTTGTCTATACTGCATCAAAGACATGTTCCAGAGAACATGAGACGGAGCACTTCCTGCCTACGCATGCTTATGGTCAGCTTCAGGATTTCCTTACAAAACACTTTGTGTCAACAATCAAGTATGTACCATTTACACGTGTAAATGATTTGCATGAATTCTAACTCTTTTGTGTATTTAAATAAAATGCAATGCTCTTTTACACATACACGTTTTGTCAGGTATTTCCAGAATGTGTTGTGGTCAGAAAAAATGTACCCAAAAATGAACAGGTGAGCAAAGTTAAAAGTACATAATCGGAGGCTGGATTACAACCCCTTTGAAACTGCTCCCCCTAAAATTAGTCAGAAAAGATATATCTGATTCATCCTAGGTATGCAGACAAGCAAACAAAACATTAAATAATTGCAATTTGGAAATAAGCATTCAAATCTGTTCACATCTCTATCAAATATGATTGTTCTCATTATCCTAGCAAGAGCTGTTAAAACATTTTAAGCCCATGTAGCTATGTAAGCAAAGCTACCTTTGCTTTCAGATTCAGGCTACAATTGTTTCAAAGAAAGAAAAAACTGGGGTCAACCCCCAGCTTATAGCTCTTTCTTTGTCATTTCTGACTTGTCTTTCAAAAGAGCACGATTGAATCTACTGTAATAAAAATGTTCTAGAAAGTGAGAATTAGAGGAATTATATGCCTTCCATTGCTAATGTGCAATGCAATGTCATTTTATCACTTTATACCTGCAATAGATGCAGGGTCCCCTACTATCTTGTTTTATGGGATCTTCAAAAGCTATCATATACATCAAGCCACCTGAAAAATAAATCCTGTGCACTGAGTGCTTGAAAAGTTGACAGTGGTTCTTATTTTAGCAATGTCCCTTTTTTATCACATGAAGAACATATATATATATTCACACTGCAATAAGGACATGGAAATGTAAGACTTTTTTACATGTGTATGTGCTGCAATGCCTGGCACTTTGAAAAGTACCCGGCGTTGCAACACATACAGTTGTATAAGCATTGAAATGCATGTTCAAAGGTGTTTTAGTTCAAAACCGCACTGCCACCATTTTCTCCATGCTGATGCACATTTCACCACTTATACAAGTGCAAGTGACACAGAGTGGTGCTCATCAGCTCACGTGCTGAGAAGACTTGATTAATCTAGTCTGCTCTATTGCACTGGCTTGTTGCAGTGCATAAGAGTATATTTATTAACGTCTGTATATTCCTGCAGACAGAGAATCCAGAGAGATATAGAATATTGGAAAAAGGGACTTATCTGCATGATACTAAAATATCTACCCAACTATACCTCTATAACACAGTTCATGAAGTAATTCTGTACTGCAGAAGCATTTTACCAGGATTTCTCTGGAGTTCACTTGGGGGAAAGTCTTTCAGTAGCTTTCCCTGAGAGAATGCAAGAATTGTTCCAATTAAAAACATATAGAGTAAAAGCTGCGTTAACCAACACGTTACAAGACGGCATGCTATATTAACTGGCATGCCAGCTTGTAAGGTAAAAGCAAAACTGGAGGTGCCCACTGTGGCACTTCTGGTTTCGCTGAACCCCTATGGCCCAGGGCATAGAAGCCTTCAATGGGGTCTGCCTCCCTGTCCCTCGGGGCCCACGGGAGGGGTGGTGATGTGGCAGTAGGTGTGGCGATGCCCCAGATGCAGCAGGAGAGGTAGCAGCCCGAAAAGGCAAAGACACCTGTTCGGGCCTCTCAGTTAACTGTCATATTTTGTTATCTGGCACCACCCCATTCCCCATGGGTACCAGATAACAAAGATTTTGCTGTACTTCTTTGAGGGCCTTGTTACACGTTACACTGTAAGCTGTGCAAAGGTTGATTGGTTTACTGCTGTCTTGCAGTCATACCTTCAATTTGAGCAATATATCTGTGAGGAGTAACCACACCTTAATGGAACAGGAGCCGGGTTATGCAGATCAAGAGATAATCCTGCTCTGGAATAGCATACCTTTAAACCACATGATGTACGCTTTAAGACAATTAAAGGTATTAACATGTAGACAATCCAGGGGTTAAGAACTCCAGGAACCACCCAAAGTTAACATGTAACAAGGTCCTGAGATTCTAAGTTAAGGAGTTATTATTAGGACTAGTAATGATTAGGAGTTCTACTAGAAAATAGGTCTCCATTCTTTCAGAAGCTTAAGAGCTTTATCCTAGGTGTAAGTTGTACACCTAGGATAAAATAATCCTTTACCATCAGGAGTTCATAGCATAGGTAAAAAAAAAAAAATAAGGGACATATTATACTATGGCACAATTTTTGTACTTAATATGGACTCTAGATTCAGTCATTCATTTGTTTGGAATACCAAATTCTATAAAGTGGAGCATTTTATTTTCCCTGCAGATCACTCTGAAAAAGACAGAAGAAATTCTAGAATTTCCCATATCTTAAAACAGCGCTGATGCCTTCGGCTTTAGCATGTTATATTCAGCCCCTTTCTTTTCTCACTTCCTTTCTTCCATTCTTTCTACCATTCTCCTCCCACACACCCCATTCTTCCTAGTGAAGACTTTTTTAGAAGCTAACAAATAACCTTGATATACTTCAGCTTTAATAAAACAGCATATTTTCTTGAAATTTTATTTCAACAAAGTGCATTCTAACAAGCTCTATTTATCATATTATTTCCAATGTTATATTTATATATGATAAATTTAATTCTGTTCTCCAAACGACTCAACACAGAAGTAGTGGTCCAGTGGGAAGGGAGGCTATGTTTGCTTTAAGATTCCCATGCCTCCTATAGAATCAGGACTTCTGCAGAGGATGGAGAGACCCCATGTCTAAATTGACCATCCTTGAGGCCCAAAAAATGGTGTGTCTGTACCTGCTCTACAACGTACCTGGTCTCAACCATGCCCTATTCACCTGCTTATGCTCTACACATGCCTGTCTCGGGGATGAGATTATGAAGGTGGTCTGAGAGTGCCCCTTCTGTAGTTTTTGATTTTTTTTAAGGGGGGCATCTACCTTTAAGGAACATCCTCTATGGCCATATAAAACTAAGTGCCTCAGGAGCAAAGGATTGGCCCATCAGCTGTTGACAATACACATCAGCCCAATTTCATGTGAAGTACTTTCCAATATTTTTTTTTTTAGGCGGGTAAGAGACAACACTTTCTTTGGTTAATACATGCCAGATATTGAACTGTCAGTGTAATTAATATGCTCTTACAATAATCTGTTAGAGTTTGCTTTAGCTCTAAAACATATGTTTGTGATGCTACAAATAAATTGTGTCAGTTATACTGAGCCAGATAGAGTATAGTTCAACATGCTTTATATGACCTTATAAGGTTAATCATAAATTAACATACCTGGTCAAAACTTGTGTAACAAGCATTAAAGTACGCATACCTCAAAGAAGAGTGCTCCACATGAGACATAAGCATGGCTTGCAGCAGAAGATATTTGCTCCTTCTGAGGCATGATATGGAGCAGTGAAAGTTATGCCTCTGAAAATACCAAACTAAGGGCAAATGAAAACTTGCCTCGGTGGAGATATATAGGAAGAGGGCAGTCCCAGTAAGAGGCCTGCAAATACAAGCAATCCATCAGTGAGCCTGTGAAAAATCCAAACCTCCTGATTGGTTGGGAGGGCTCCTTAAAGAGAGAAGGTTTTTTTTTTCCCCCCACCCTGGGGGAGGGAGACAGAGGAAGGACATGCTGAAATATGATGAGGAGAACCATGCAGTGGTGGATCCATCCCTTGGGCTGACTAGAGCTCATAGGGTGACCTCCGGAGGACCAGGGAGCACTCAGCCCTGAAAAAAACAAGCTGGGGGTTAAGGACATGGCAGGATGGTTCCCACAGCACAGGGTACACAAGGAACCCATGATCCCTGTGTGGGGTGAGAGGGAAGACAAGACTGGAGGGAGTTAGTCCGGGTCACCTTTGGTCATCTGTGAGAAGTTGGGTTGGCCTGAGGGGAGTGGGTGTCAAGCGTCATGCAGGGAAGCTGTCTGATTGAGGAAACTCTAAGAGGGGTGAGTAACAGTCTATAGAAAGACCAAGAGGGGTTGGAAAACATGATGGTCTTTTGTGTTGCTTGGTTTTGTGTTTGCCTTTGAGTTAAGGTTGTACCAGGGATAGAACAGCACTGTCTGAGGGTACTGGAAGCCAGAATCAGCTATCAGATGAGCCAGAGGACACAGAGTCCTTTACCAGCTGCTGTTTGCCAATCCAGCTGAAGACCGGGTTGTGTGTGCTGAGCCTAGCAGACCCCGAGTTGTGCCCCCCTCTTCTGACCACTGGAGAGATTACAAAAAGCATTTTATAGTCACCCTAAGTAGAATAGTATTAAGTCAGAGTATCCATGTATTTGAAGTACCGTATAACCAATGTGAATTATAGTACATTGTTGTCAAATTAGTGGATGTTGGGTTACTATTGATTGTTAACTGATATTATTAGCTTAGTTATGCATTTCTATTTTCATGTAAATTATAAATTCAAGTTTCTATTATCTATCTATCATTAAAGTTTGTATATATCAGTTTGTATCGTATCTTGCACTGGAGGAAGGAAACTCAGGTTACTCTGCTGCTCAGCTGCTACCATTTCTTCGGTGGACTGGGAGAAAGACTGAAATTTCTTTCACCCCAGGGGTCTGAAATTGGCAGTTGGCCACCCCTAGTGTGGGATACTTGAGCTAAATATTGCATAAATATCACACTGAGTGGCATTTGCTATTTTGATATTTCAGAAGAAATGTAAATGAACACATGAATGTTTTTTTTTTCTTTTAAGTTAAAACATTTTTTTTTTTTTAATATAAAAATTTATGGAACTTACTCCAAGATAGAGTTTTTTTCTCTTTCCAGTATGCAGTACTAGAAGCCCCCCAAACCCCAATGGTATTTAACCATAATCTGTTATTTCCATAGGAGTTAATGATAACAGAAGCATGAGCAGGTGATCTGTGTTATGTTTTAAATATTTTATAATGTATACTGCCTGCCATTTTTTTAATTGGATTTTCCCATTGATGCTTCGTAGATAAGAATCAGGTCACATAGGAGTTAATTATTCTCTTGTATCATACAGATTATAAGTTTCATTTATTGTCTTTGCAATATTTGACAAATTTCTCTATATGCATTCTTTCAGCAGGGGGAAAGAAGAAAAACAACAAACTGCAAAATCTGGTCAAGTCCTGATCATAAATATGTTTCCATTTTAAAATTCTTAAAACAGTGGTGACACGTAGAGTGCCATTGCACCCCCCCAACAGGCCACGCTCACTGCTTAGGCGATGGGCAGGGGGGCAGGCAGGAGTGCTGGTGCCCCACTGCAAGTCCTGGCCAGGGAGTGGGAGCATTGTGGCACTCCCAGAAGCAGCCACAGTCCCTTATGAAAGCAGTCTCAGCCACTTCCAGAAGTGGCCGCAGCAATCAGCCACCTTGCAGTTGACTCTGGGTGCCCCCACTCCAGTCAGCGAGATGGCCACAGGGGGTGGGATGTGACCCCCCCCCCCCCCACCAA
>NW_005842122.1:1267282-1291900 GCF_000455745.1 Alligator sinensis
TGGCCCCCCCCCCCCCGACTAAGGCAGCACCTGTGGCCCATGACTTCAAGAGTTCTGAGCACACCAGATCCTCTCAAATACAGAAGTGGAACTAGTTTTGAAGTATTCTGCTTTATTTATTATTTTGTGTGTTAAACATTTATTTCATTTACAAATGATTTACTCCTGTATTTTTCCCCTAGGTGTTTGCAAATTTGCTGTCACTATGAAAGATTAATGTGTGTTTAAACAAAGTGACTAACCTAATTTAATTACTTAGGACAATTCTTAAATAATGCTTTACTGACTTCTAAGCAATTATATGCATTGCCTTAAGAAAGGCAAACTAATGTGACAGTTTAGATTTCATTTGATAAAAAGACATTCATTCTCATTTGCGTGTCACTTACTTTAAAAGGATTCAGGTATACAGTCTACTTGATCTAAATAATAATGTATTTTTCTGATGAAAAAAATCATAGGTATCGATTTGATATGAGAAATTTACGAAATCTATAAAGTAAACAATAGATGCAAATGAGAGTGGGAATTATGGATGAGTTTAACAACAAAATGGATCTTAAGGTCTATTATTCATAATATGATCATGAAATGACTAATAGTAATAATTATTGATATCGCTCCTTCTCAGACTTTGCTCAGAGCTAGTGCTGTAGAATTGCCATAAGCTCTGCATAAATCATAATGTGTGGTTTTACTGCATTAACAGATTAGGTGTCACTTTCTGGACTCTGGTTTTCCCTCTGTCAAATAGCATATATTATCTGCACAAACATTACTATTTTTTTTTAAAGAAATTGTTCATGTTCCAAGCCAAAGCAGCCAAATCAAGTCCAAATCCATGAGTCAGTCCAGAACCATAAGTGACCCTGCAACTGGCAAACATCCTCCACCCCCATCAGAGGCATCAGATATTTCCAAAGTCTTTTGGCAGACATCCTATGTGCAGGCCCATCCCCAGAGGCTTGGGGTTCAGATGTCCCCAAGTTTTGCCTGCCCTCAAACCTATGGCCACAGAAGCAAGCTAGGGAGGAGCCTCCCATTTCCAGAAAGTAGGCTTTAAACCCCCAAAACTTGGTGGGTACTAAAGCATGCCAGAAGACCAGTTATCTCTGGGAGCTCTTAAGGAAAACTGCCTTCATGGACTCAGATACATGGTGTTTCCCCTGCCAGGTACATTGCACCTGGCACAGATTACTTTCCCCTTTACACTTTCCCAGCTGTGTTGACTGCTGGGCTGCTTGAATAGAACTCAAAGTTCTCCCCATTTCCCACTTCTAATCAGCCACTTCCCATTCAAGTTCTTGGAAAGAACAGACGCATCAAATCTGTTTTCTCCTCCTATACTAGGAAATGTGTAGTCTGCACAAGGGAGTCCATCATGTGTGTATCCCTCACACATCACGCAAAATGAGGTCACATCATGGCTATATCCACATTGATTATAATATGTATTTCTCAAAATTCTTTACAAAGCAGGTAAATTAACCTGATCAGATGGTACAGATACAGAACAGAAGAACAATGATTGGTTATATCTAGCATCAAATCAAATTTCAAGGGAAAAAATGCAATTCAACCTAATTGATCCAGACCAAGTTCTGAACAAAATTAATAGAAAAAGTAAGTTAATTCATTAACACATACTTCCAGTTCATCTGGTAAGTGGTACTTAAATAGGACAAGGTATAATCTCTGAACTCTTTCCAATATGTTCATCACATCTTTCATTCTGTTTAAATCAATTTTTCATGTAGTTCTTTCTTTTGTACTTTATTGTTTTAATTTAAACTGGCAGTATCTATTGCTGAATGTTATTATATTTATGAGGAAAAAAATGTTATATATTCATTAAACTTTATGCTTCTCACTAAATAGGCTGTGTTTGGGGCCAAAATCTGCACCATAAAAAGGACTAGATAAATATTTCATTTTAATAACATCTTTACTGATAGAGGCATTTATGAAAAAAAATATTACACAAAATTAGTATTTTTATAGTCTACGTAAAGAGAGGACAAATTATTATTGCAGATCCATTTATCCATCAATAAATGTGTATTAAAATAATGCTAGCAATAAAATGATCCCCATGTGAAATAGTTGAACACTCCAGTGAAAAAAAAACAACTATATTTAATAATTCTGTGTATGATATTGTATAACTAGTTTTAAAGGTCATGGTTGCTACACATACTATTTATATATAGCAATTAAAGGATTTTATAGCTTATTCACTTAAATATTAAAAAGCATGGGATAAAGAATATTTCCAGGCAAAAAGTCCAGTTTTGCAACCATTGAAATGTATTTTTTTCACATTAGCAAATGCTGGCCTCTTTATGATTCAAAAGATATGTTTATTTCTATAGGGCTGTTTATGCAGTTGATATCAGGATAATATTTTGTATGTTCTATAATCAAAATTCTTCTAAGAATGTGTCAGATACTGAAAGATGCTAGAAATAAAAAATCCTGGTATCATCAGAATGCTCAGATTACAGTTATCTCAGAAAGTGAAATAATCATTGTCTGTAGTCTCTAGTGTGTTAGTAAAAAAACAGAAAAAAATGGTAGGAGGAATGAAATGTGAGATTACCAAGTGTAACAAGGAACCCTAGCCCTGTTACTAGGAAGCAGAGCGCCAACTTTTAGGCTAGAATCCTGCAGGCTGGACAGCTGACTGGGGATATCACATGACTGATTAGAGTTCAGGCCAGAGCTATATAAGCCCTGAGGTGAGCTAGCTAGGTGGCAGCTCAAGCCATGGTAGAGTGTGGAATCCTGAAGGCTTCAATAAACTGTGAAGCAGCTCTGACAGTGAGAGCACCAGGCAGAGTGACCCAGAGATGTGGACATGGGTAAGCAAGCTAATTGCCTTTGTTACTTTTGCTTTGTTTAGCCCAGGGGCTTAATGTTTATGTTGTAGTTTAATCTGGTGTTTGCAGCTGAGGCTGTAGGGGAGGTGGAGGCGTCATTAGCGCCCACAGGGGGCACAGCTTCAGGGGCCAGAGAGTCTGGTGCCATGGAGGGCACAGTTATACAGGGCCAGGGGCCTACATGCAGGCCAAACATAATGGGTCTGAACTGGATAGCTTATCTATATAAAAATGGGTGGAAGCTGCATTGAAGGAGACCCCAACAGAATGAGTAGAAGATGAAGATAACACCTGTAAGGCATGGGACATGATAAGCGTAGGTGAGAGTCATGCAATAGCCCCTCCAGGTGTTTGAAGATAAGACCAGATCTGGGAAGCCCTGGGGCAGCCTCCCTCTTAAGAACACAAAGTAACAGCAAGTTGTGGTAAAGAGTGAAGGGGAGTCTGTTCCCAGAAGAAGATTCTAATAAAATAAGGATTCTGGGGGCCTTCAGGCATGCTCAAATGCCTCTGGGGATGGCATCCTGTTACAGAAGTTATAACTCTTGTTGCAGTTTTAGAAACTTCCCAAAGAATTTTTGAGGAACTGGTACTATACGATATCATCAAACACTATTACCTAACCTGTCTGTGCTCCAGTGCTGTTCTATTTTGATTTATTTTTTTTTTTTTATTAAGGTTCACTGTAAAATTTTAAATGTACAGTAAAATCTCTGTTATCTAGTACTTTACCAACTGGAATACCTTATGAACTGTAATATCAGTGCAGCACCACACTGAAAGCAATGGGATGCACACAGTGCTGTGCTTCACCGTTTTGCCTCTAGCTGAGCCACTGAAAGCAGCAGAATGCACATGGTGCCATGCCGCTTTGCCTCCTGCTGCACAGGGGGGCAGAGGAAGGAAAGTTCACATGTTGCGGCTGGGGGCCCCCCCCCCCACCCCGCCACACCGCTCGAGTTGGGGCGCCTGCCACTCCCTCCCCGCAATCCCTCCTGATCCACATCTGACTGAAAACCCTGTGCCTCAGGTAACTGGCACTTTTTGCTTACCAGAACGCCCCGTTCCCCACTTGTGCTGGATAATAGGGATTTTACTGTATTTGACCTTTACACACATGCAAACTTATCATTCATTTACTCTGTTCACATCACTGGTCCTAGTTCATGATGGTTAGTGTAAAGGCCCTGGTTATGAAATCTTGGGCATGTCTACACATGCATTTATGTCTGCCTAAATTTAATGCACATTAACTTAATGCACATTATGTGAGTTTAGGCAGGTATCTACATGTGCAGGTGTTAAAGTGCGTTACTGCAGTGTGTGGACTGACTTGGGACTATAACTTTAGTTTAAAGTGCTTTAACACATCTATATGTTTTTGTTAATGTGTTTTAACTATTAGTGCCTAAAGCTGATACTTGCATTTGCAGGTAGCAAATTTAGGAATGGATAGCCTACATTCACCATTTTTAATGTGCATTAAGGATGCACATGGGTAGATGCACACTTAATGTGCATTAACTTAAACCAATATGCATTAAACCATCACATGTAGATACACTCCTTGAAGCCCTTCTCAGATACAAAATATTCTGATCGTTAATTACATTTCAACAAGACAATTTTGTTAGACCCTGACTCCTGTAGATCCAATGCTCCCCAAAAATCCAAATATTGTCACCCTAACAAATTTTACTTGTCTATATCCAAGTCAAATCTGGGATAAAACATGTGGAAACTGGAAACAAACCATTTTTGGTCAAAGAGGTTCAGTTTACTACAGCACATGTATGGAGGAATGAAAATATCGAGAACTATTCCAGGATCTGAGGATGCCTTAAAAAAATCTTTGATAAACCTTTATCCTTGCCAAATTTATAGGGGGAAATAAGAAATGTAAAGGATTAAAAAGAAACATTCACCTATACCATCAGCACAGTTTCCTTCTCCAGAAAATGGGAAAAGCAAAAGACTCTTTTTAAATCCACCTTGCTGAACAGATGTGGCATACCTACTACACAGGGAATGCTCTAAAATTATACCCTAAGATATAAGAAAATAAGACATTGCATACACATCAAAAATAAAAATTCCGTGACAGAAGACAGGTGATTTTCTTCCATCTAATTATGATCAAGGAGTAAAGTTTTGCCAATGTATTAAACAATTATTTTGAACATAAGGATCTATAAATATAATTTCAGAAAATATCATTTGGAATAAGCTTATCTGAAATAAATAGAAAAATATATGCCACAGTAGTGGGTGAGGAACAATAGAATACAAAAAGAACAACAACAGAAAAATGTGCGTGTGAAGTTGGGTTGGTGAATTATGCTAACTTAGGGAGGGGGAAAAAAACCTTTAAAAATATTTGCCTTTGAATACATCTTTTAACTTATGCAGACAACTTTGCTCTAGAAATAGTGATGAACATTTCACAAATTAGTTTTTTTTTTGTTTTTTTTTTTTCCTGCAGGATTAAAATATTTTCCATCTTCTCTTGTAGAAAAAAAAGTCTTGTCTCCCCCCACGCCACGTCATCTAGCAAGAAAGGAAATTATATTTCAATTTGCTTAATTTCTTACCTCAGAAATGTCAATTTTATACTTGATGGACAGTTATTCCACACAGATCCTCCACAAGGATGCATAAATGTAACATCAAATTAACCCATCTTTACATACTATGGCCATGTCCAGACAAGCAGGGTCATGAGTTTTGTGGTGCCAGAGACCTCTTTTTTCCACCACAAACCACACGTGGTGAATGTCAAAATGGGGTCCATGCTGAAAATTTGCAGTGCGGCAGCAAAATTTGCTATCAGGATTTCCTGGTAGCAAAAAAACAGGCTGAAACAAAAAGTGGCACAGCACATGCAAAACAAGCATGCACTGGCACAAATGGAAGCTAGGCCATCCAGAACAATGCTCTGGCTGCTGGCTAGGTCTCTGTGCTGCCCTGTTCCAGCATACCACCAGGTAAGACTGTTGGGGCCAGCACAGGTGTTGCCCACTGTGGTACAGATTGTTAACAATGAGCCACATGCACCGGGACATGTGTTTAGGCAATTTGTGCTGCTGCAAGTGCATGCCCTCCTCATCTGGACTTGGCCTATGGTTCTATATGCTTAGGACACATAATCCTGCTAAGGACTTAAATATATTAATGAAGAGGTTTTTGTTGGGTTGGTTTTTTTTAGCTCAAGAAATAAAAGCTCATAGTTTAAAAAGCAGTGGTCTGGATCCAGAATACTCACATGATGACTCATTCACTGTGGTGTGACACTGACTCTTTTTTGTAGGAGAAGTGGTTTTAGATTAGACCAGTGGGGAGCCAATCTTTTTGGCAAGCATGCAACAAATTATACAAGCATCTTGTTTGAATACCACTCTTGTCTACATCTCTTGCTAATCTGCTGATCTCCTTCCTCCTTCCTGTGCTATCTGATGCTATGTTGCCTACATGAGAGGTTTACTGCACAGTAGACTAATTAGCTGCACAGTAAACATTGTGCATCTACACCTGTGCTCTTATTAGGCTAATCTAATTTACTCTGCAACAGGACAGTACTTGTAAATACAAATACAAGTACTTTCCTTCTGCAGAGTAAAAAGTAAACAGCAGTGCACATGTAGACACTGTCCTGGCTGGCTGGCTGGGGCATGTGTGTGCTTCAGTGCAGAGCCTGCCTGCCAACTAGGTCCACAATGAAGTACCTTGGTGTCCCAGGTAGCCCTTCTGCAGCATGCTGAGATGGGAGGAGCAGCCTGCCAGCTAGGACTGCTTAGTTCACTGTGCTCCTAGGAGCATGTACAATCATTGCATCTGGAGCAATAAGTTCTGGAGTTTATTGCTTTGTATTAATATGAACAGGTAGACCACACCCTGTGTGCCACACAAAGAAGCTGGCCATGACACTTGTGGCATACATGTTAGTCATTCAGTTGTTCAAAAAATCTGGATGCTCATAGAGATACTGAAAAAGAGTCAGCAGAAGGAAAGCTTGAAATGTTTCCAGATACAGACCTGAAAGCTGAAAGAGATTGAGAACTCCTGGTGGCACCCCGGAGTCCTTTTTATTTCAGTCAACTTCTGGGAACAGTCTCCCAGTCTCTCACCTGCCACATTTTGATGTTTACTTTAGTTCTTAAAAGGGAGGCTGCTCCAGGGATCCCTAGGTTGGGTATTCCCTCCAGGGCACCCAGAGGTGGGGAGCTTCTGCTTTAAGGACTAGCTGCATGGCTCCATACCATCCCTTCACTGTGTCCCATGCCTTGCAGGTGTTATATGAATACTGTTCTTTCTGTTGGGGGCTCAACCAACTCAGCCTACAACCCCTTACTGTAGCTAGGCCATCTAGCCTAGACCCACTGGGTCGGGTTTACCTTTGATGCACTAGCTCTAATCCATCTCCTCTAGGGCTTCGTGAAATGTTGCCGGGTGTTTTGTTTTGAAGCTGTTTCAACTCATTTCAACCTTGAAAAAGAGAAATAGAAACAAAATGAAAGGCTTCAAAACAGCCTCGAAACAAAACAGGGGCAGTCAAAACATTTAAAAAGTTTTAAAACATTTTGAGTTTTGAAGCTGGGCTTGCTTGCAGGGAAACAGAAACTAAGGAAAGGGAGGGGGAAGAGGGGGGAAGGACGGATCTGATATTGACATGTGTAGCTTGCCAGTGACTGTGATCCTTCCCTGAGGTCCCTTCCAATCCCAGTGCTCTGGGGGAGGGATGGAAAAACAGCATAAAAAGCATGCATTGTTTGAACTGAGTTTTCTCTGTGCCTTGAGGTCAGTTACTGAGCTGCGTCTTCCAGCAGCTCAGCTGCATCAGAGAAAAGCTATCACTTTCTACTTGCTAGCCTGTTACTAGCAAGTAGGATTCAATACTTGTTGCTTTCTATACACTTTTATTATTACATCATTCATTCTTTTCAATTTATTCCTCCCCCAAAATCTTATTTTTGGGTTGGTTTTTTTTAGTCTATACGATTCTTTTCCCCCAGAAAAGAAATCTGTGCTTTTTCTCACAGTGTGCATTCCATTCACTATGCAGCGTATTATAAAATAGAACTTATTCAGGAAGACAAACTATTTACATAGTTTATTTATTACATAAATATATACATACAATTATCTACATGTACTATAAGCCCACACTCCACCACATTACATATATACAGATTACATTACAGAAGAACACACAGATTTTCCAGCAAACCAGATACATTAGGAAGGGAGCTGGAAAGGCAGGTAGCAAGCCTTCAGAGAGGGGCACAAGAGGGGGTAAAGGGAGAGCTATAAGATACCCTCCCCCACACAAACTGAGATGTAGCCTCTCAGTGGTTTGCAAATTCCCTTTGAGGATCAGGCCTGAGAGATCAGAGACAGGTAGTTGGGTGTTCTTGTCTTTGATAGATTTTTGGTGTGCACTCATTCTGGTGTGCAGTTGTTTCTTGGTGTCTCCTACATATTTTTCATCAGGACACTTGGTGCCCTGAAGGAGATGTGTATTGTATTGTGAAGATATCTCTGTTAGGGTGACAATAATTTGGATCTTGGGGACCACTGGATTTGCAGCTGAATAAAAGGCATGGCCTGTGGCCTAGCATAGCTGCTAACCACAAGGCAGAATGATATATTAAAAGTATATTGCAAGATGCTTAGGAAAACAGATTTTGCTTATGAATGCTTATGCTAAGCCAGCCCTTTGCTTATGTTATGTAACCATCTTAACTGTGTCAACCATTGTCTGAGGAAAAAACAGCAAGTGAATCTGTGTGAGTCTGCGTGCTGTGAATGAGGTGACATTTTAGGAACGTGGAAGTTAGTACAACCTGAGACAGAAAAACAAACTGGAATGTGAAAAACAACATGTAATTAGTAACAGAATCTGAGATGAACATATACAAAAAGGTGAATGGTGATTGGTGAAGAAGCCTCCAGAAGCTTCCAGGTTTTGGTCAAAGTCGACCCATTGACCGAAGATCAGGAGTCAAGGTCTTAGACATGTGCTCATAGCAAAAATCCATGTAAATGAATGAAGTACATAGGCAATTCCATGCTAATGAAGCAAACAGTAAACAGAGGCAGAGCTTGAGATGGGAGGAGAAATGGGTGGAACAGAAGGAGGGATGGAGGTGGAGTGAATGTTAATGAGTATATACCAAAGTGTATAAATGTGGGAAAAAAATATTGTTTAGGGTAGGTCCCCAGTTTGCTGTTTTTTTTGGGACCTGGCCCGAAGCTGTCTCCATTCTGAATAAAGCTGTTACGAACAATGTGTGCTGGTGTTTGCTCCCCTTGCTCTTGCTAGTGAGTAACAGGACCTATGAGCAATTGGATCGTCATCTCCCCAGTCACTGGGCATTGCATGGAGTAGGGGTCTAATACTCACCATACTGGAGATATTGTTGTCAGGTTTTGTGTGTCTAGTCATGGCATGGTCTGGATCCATTTGGTGTGTTTTGGGATGTAGGAAGTTGGCTTCTGCTGATGAGATTAACGAAGTTCAGTGCTTGTTTGAATTTACAAACCACTTTTCATAGACGAGCCTATAAACTGAACTTCACCAACTTCCTAGGTACAGAAACTCATGGACTCAATATAGACATTGGATTTATGACACACTACAACCTGCCGGGCATCTGACTCCCCAGGTACTTCTCCACCCTTCCCTCCCCCCCCCCCCCCCCCCCCCCCCAGCCTGTCCTTCACCTCCTGACTCCTTTTCCAGGCAAGAAATCCACTAACTGGATTTCTTGCATGCATTGCACTCCAGCCTCTGGCTTCTTTACTATTCGTTTCATCCAGGAACAGCACATACACCAACCGCAGGTGCTTTCTCAGCCTGACAAAGGCTTTTTAACCCAAAAGCTTGCTGAAATATATTTCTCCAACTATTCCGTTAGTCTACTAAAAGATATCAGATTGACCCAAAGAACCTTGTATGCCTGTGCCATGTCCTGACCAACATGGCTACAACCTACACCTCTAGCACCTGTCCCCAGTAAGCTGACTGGAAGGACACAGGGACCTGGGAACATCTAAACCCCAGGACTGGGGCTAGCAGGGAAGTTATCTGGAAGCCTCTGGGGAAGAAGCTCCTGCAGGAAAGGAAAGAAAGGCTCTGTGACTGTTTGTCTGCCTGAGATGCTAATGCTAGTGTGCTGCTTACTAATCTGTTGTTATTTAAAGTGGTGGATCAGTGTGAGGCTGTAGGTGAGAAGGAGGCTTCATTGGGGCACACTACTGTGTCATGTAGAGGCCCCAGCACCAGTGAGGGCATGCCTTAACACACACACACACACACACACACACACACACACACACATCAATAGTTTTGCTTATCAGCAGCTTGAGGTACAGTTTCCCAGAAACCCCTGCACCTATCTCCTTGAAATTTGGCAAGTTTTGTGGCCTCAGGAGAAGCTACTATCCTTGACATTTTTGTTCAAACCAGGTCAGAAATGACAAAGTTATAGGTATTTTCATGATTCCCTATTATAGCCTATGAGTGAAACGTCAAAACAGTGAATTTGTTTGACTAAACAGAATGGAACAGTTCTTTGAAACAAAATGGATTAAATTGCAACATGAACATTAAGCCCTTGGGCAATAACAAAGGACAAATATGTATAATGGAGGCATGTTGCCCCTGCTGACAGAGCAGGTTTCTAGTTTCTTGGAACATTCAGGAGCCCACACTCCACCACAGCCTAGGCTGGCTGTGCCCGGTCTAGCCCATCCCAGGGTTTATATAGCTCTGGCCTAAGCTCTCATCTGGTCATGTGACAGCCCTAGTCAGCTGACCATCGTGCAGGGCTACCCTTTAACCCCTGCTCTGCTGGAAGGCTGTGATCTGAAGATTCTGGCCTTAAGGGGAAAGCTCTGCTTCCTAGTAACATGGCTAGGGTTCCCTATTACAGAGCACTATTTACTACTTATCTAAACTTGAGCATACCTCTTGAGAGAGACAAAATGTATGCCTTGAGAGCAGCCTTACTATATAATTTCTGGGACTGGAACATGCATAACTTGAGCAGCTTGGTTACTCTTCCAGGAATGTTACAGAAGTACTATATTTATCTGCATATCACATGCACTTTCCCTCAAAAAATTAGCCAACCAAAATTGGGGTGAATGTTTTAAGCAAAGAAGCTGACTTCTGCACCAGAATCAGAGTTGCCAACACGGGAGCGGGGGCGGGGGGGTGATAATCTGCAAACTTTTTACTAACACCCAAACTCTTTTACTGACATACTTTTCTCTGGCATGTTATGGTTTACATAATATAAATGTAACCTTTCTGCTAGGCCCTAAACAGGAGCTGGGTAGAAATTTAGCAGTTTAACACTAACTATTGAGGGAAAAAATGGTTATGAAGAAAAAGTTTTTAGATTATCAGTAAATAAAAAGTTCTTGGGGTGGCAACTCTGCTTTACTACAGCAAAATTTACTGCTCAAGTTTACCCTGTGCTGTCCCCACCCCTGAAGTCCTCAACTCACGCCACAACCTGATGCTCATGACCACACCCTGCATCATGCTGCTTTCTCCAGCCCACTCCCCAGTTTTTATCCCCACTGGCCTTGCCCTTGCATCCTAGCACATCTTCCCAAAAGACTACTGATCACTTAGCTGTGACACTCAGGGAACCATGCTCCTGTTGAAACACCAGGTGGTACTGCTCTGCTCTATCCATCCATCCAGCTCCCAATTATTTTTTTTGGTGAACAGATCCATACAAACTTTAAAAATGAGTGTTTTTAGCCTTTTTTATGGACTGTCCATAAATTTACAGGCAGTTGTCAACTCTGACCAGAATAGATGAATGTGGATGCTGTAATGGCTGCCAGGGACTTAACTTTCTTCCCTGAATCATGGAGCAGGTTAATCCCAGTTATCAGCATCATTCATTCTTTCTTGGAAAGCTCCACCACTCAAGCTTTAAACCTGTTACAGTTGCTGATTCTGAAGAGTAGACCCTCCACTCATGCTCCTTGTTGATCACAGTCAGCCATGACTGTAGAAAATTATATGTTTTTCTTCATCCTGTCTTCCCAAAACAAATTGTGGGTCTCCTTTTGGGAAGGACACTTTTACATGAGAAAATACAGTAATACAGGCATGCCGCTGAACATACCCTAATACTCTAACACTAAATATTATGGTACTACATGGTTAGTCCCACTGATGTTTATGGTATTACAGTGGATATTGGGAGATTTGTTACTAGAATCCTACTAACTACTCATAGTAAAGTTTTATTTACTTTACTATGGAGAAAGATTATATTCTGTCATCTTTTTTTCCCCGTGAATTGGTTTAAGAAACAACATTAGTACTTACAAATCAAAATGTCCAATGGATAGACATAAATAATTCTGGTCTCATCAGATCTTCTGTCAATCAAGTTGCTGATGCTGGCCCTCAGCCCAAATATATATAGTTTAAAACATGCTTTTATTGATTACTTCAGGCAGAAAGTGCAATTCTATGAGACATAGTGGTCTATTTATGAGCAGCAATCCTGTGCTGAGGAGAGCCTGTGGAAATAGCTGGCAGGCAAAGAAATTAGATTTTTTTTTACCACACTGTCACAAAGTCATAAAAGTCCCCACATAGTATTTAAATAAACACTATAAAATATTATTTTTAAAATGTTAGTGCTTATTTGAATATGGAAAACACTATGGTGTCTAGGCCTATGGAAGAAATCTCTGCCATCTTTGCTTTTAAAATCAGTTTGTTTTACAATAAACTAAAAAATGTCAAGGATTTCCTTTGTCTGCACTCATGCTATTTAGATAGACCAAATTCACATTCTTGAGAAGGGGTGGCCAACCTGAAATACTCATGCCTTTAGTGGCACAAGCAGCCTCTGTGTGTCTGGAAAATCAGAGAGGAGACAGACAGCAGTGATAGATAAGGTAAAAAACAGAAAGCAGAGCTGCATGTAACACACACACACACGCACACTGTTACTGGCCAGATCAGGTGCAGGTAAGAGAAGGGGATCAGAGGCACCATACATGGGTGGATTTAAGATTTTGGAAAAGGGGGTGCAGATGTTGTGGTGCATCATCACATTTAAACACAATGAATACTTATATCAAATTAAAAAGAAACTATGAGTTTTACTAATAATCTGGTAGCATAGGGCTATATTATTCTGTTTAAGACTGGAGTAACAATAAAATATACATTTGCTATATTGTTTATTATGTATAAAAAAAAAAAACCCAAGCAAAAATAATCAAAATATGTTGTTTCTTTAGTCCTATAGTCATTAGACTTAAATGATTATCTCTTTTTATAGATTCACAAAACAAAATATAGCATACTTCACAGTGAATCCAATGCTTCACAGAAAGTTATTTCCACATCTGAGTTCATATTTTTTGCTAGAATTAAAAACAGTCTGCAAGGCTGTGAAATATGAGCTACTTTACCAAAAGCAGCTAACAGACAGCATCTTGTAGAGGAAAAAATACCTTAATTAGTGGAACTTTAAGAACATTAAAAAAAGGAGAGAAGATTCTTAATACCTGTGGGATGAAGGGTGTAGGAGGAACCAGTTGGAGCATAATGAGCCACTAAGTCAAATGACATCCTCACTGCTGCCTAAAGTGAAATGTTATTGCCACTGCCAGACAGTCGGTTTTAAAGTTTGGGTGGACCAGGAATCAAAGTGGGTACAACCAGACTACTGCACCTCCCCCTGATCCACTCCTGAGAGTAGCATTTGAGAGGGGGCTTCAGGTCTTATTTGTTGTACACCTGCCAGAAAGGTTGCCCTGCACTGCCCTGGATTTTACCTCTGTCACATAAACTATTTTGGGAAATGAGCAATTTATTTGAAATTTGCTTCAAATAAAACAACAAGCCAAATTCATGATGAAGGTATCTATGTTATTTGATGGCTATACTTAAATAAGATATCAGTTAATACTTTCTATTACTACCCAGTTATAGCCATGAACTTGCCCTGTCTATTTTTTCAGTGACTCTTTGCTTCTACATCAGGGACAGGAAAACATGGCCTGTGGGCCAGATCCAGCCTACCAGGCAATTTCGCCCAGTCCATGGGCACCCACCAGCTAATTGTATCAGCTGACCCAGGCCACAAGCCTCACTCTCACCCTCATGTGTGCAAGGGCCCAGCCCAGCCAGCCAGCAGCTTCTGGGTGGGGTGGCTGCTGCTACTGCTGTAGCTGCTGCAGCTGCCAGGGTACCTGCTCAGTTTCCTCAGTGTCCGGTGGCTCCTCTTTGTCTCATCACTGCAGTGCTCCCTCTGGCCAGAGCTACATGTAACACACACACACACGGACACTGTTACTGAGCAGCAAGGTGTCCACATGTGTGTTACTGCACAAGTGCATTTTTCTTTGTTTATAGATCATGAGAATTACTGAAGCAATCCTAGATCCCAAGGGATATTTGAGGATGCTACTAGTACATAAGCTATGCTTCTCTGGATGTTTCTTTAGGTTTACTGACTTCTGAAATGTCCTACCATTATTTGCCTTTTAACAAGTATATTCCAGGTATGAAAGAAGCATTACTGAGCCCTTCTTTTGATGACAATATTAAATACTGTTCTCAGAGTTTCAAGTTAAAAGATTCAATTCTGCCACTGAAAACCAGCCATATTAATGATCTAAATTCTGCTTACAATCATTGTACTTGCAAGGAGATCTGTGTAACTGCCTGGCTATATCCTATACATTAGAGATTGTTGGCTAGCGCTGCTCACAGAAAATAAATACATGTTTGTTGATATAGTTGTTTCATTAAAGCCAAAGTGTTTTACAGACAGAGATACACATTGGGTTTGATGGAAAATTCATCGGGATTGTTTTCAAGGTCCACAGTTCTCTTGTCATTTCTCCCCAGAGAGATGTATGTATTGAGAGATCCTAGAATCAAATTGAAAACCTGAGCTTTTCAGTCCCCAAACAATGATATGATTTAAATTTATTTCATAAAAAGAATATGTTTTATTTTAGTCCCATATAGAATAATAAAAAATGTTTGAAAAGCCAAAAGCTGTCACAAAACAGAATTGTTGCCTATGTACAGCTCTACTCTTAGCTTTAATCACATGAAGCACAATGGAAAAAAAAATTCCCTGCCTCTCTCCTTAATTTATGGTATATTTGAATAATATTTCAGAATTTCTTGGTCAGTGTTTTCAAATGTATCAACTATCTAGAAACTTTGCTTTGTCAGAAATCTTTTGTACCAGATTTGAAGTATTTTGGCTTTCTTTGTAGCAATTTTTCTCTCTTTCTTAAAATGTCTCAGATGGATTTATTCTAAAGCAGGTCACTTGGTATAAATCTAGATAATTCCACTCGCAGCACTGATATTCCTGGTTCAGGCTAAGGTTAAATTAGCTTCCTGCAGGAGTCTTGGTAACCTGGTATTCTACATATGATCTATTATAAACAATTCATGTAGTTTCCTAAGTTTGCATTTCCAAGTTTTAAACTTTGTCCTTTGCAGACATCAGCTGGGTCACATTGACCTTTATTATGAAATGACAAAAAAAAAAATCTTGCCTAGATACTTTTTTCTGATGTTATAGCACATCTGATTTCTACCCACAAATTGTGTAAAGTCATGTTTATCTCTCTTCTTCTACCTCCATATGAAAAGTACTGCATTACCTGTAATGCTGTTCATTTTCCTAGGAGGAATATATATTTGTCGTTGACAAGTCTGCAATTTGAGCACCACTCTCAATTGCTTTTCTCATCATAGAAAGTTATTCTGCAGCAGTATCCAGAGTGCTTATTTTTATCTGCTTATCCAACAAAATCTTTCCATTTTTCTCAGGCAATATGTTAATATCCATGAAACATACAGGATGCATCTACATGTGTGCATTTACTGCACAGAAATAAAAAAATATTGCTCAGTACAGGCATGCATCTACACTTGCATGCCCACCCTGCACAATAAGTATGGTGACTTACACCAACTGACTTCTGTCCTGAGTCAGTCTACATATAGTTTAATGCACTTTAATGCCCGCATGTGTAGATACTGAACTATTCCTGCTTACTGCATAGTAAATTACTGTGCAGTACATTTTAGCTGGCTTAACTGCACATGCAGACACACTCACTGGGTAGCCTACTGAAGTTATCAACACACATAAATAAATAAGAAACATTTACTAAGGAAACATCGATTGTTGGCACAAAGAGACTTCCACGATATTCATTGTCAGCTTTGCCACTCATGTTTAAAAGGAACCAAACACTGCCTGAATTGCTGCAAAATGCACAATGAGTGGCTGAAGTTATTTCAACAATGTGTTTCTTATGTACCCTTCCTTGAAATCCATCTGGGCATTTTAAAAGCTGCTCATTTTCTTCCCAGTTCAGGAGACTCAGGGATGCATTTATTTTTTACATTCTATTGAAGCCAGTAGAACTTAACTGCATGCTTATGCTCTTTCCTGAATAGGGACCATTTCTTGAATTGTTATATGATAGATGTTACAACTTGAAGGCATGGAGGCACTGAAGACTATTATAAAAGATGGATACATATGATAGACATGTGAAATATTCAAGATTCCTGCTTTGGATGTCTGGAATCACTGTGGGGACAAAATGATACAATTCCCCTCACAGGTAAGCAAGTCCTCAAGCTTTGTCCTGCTTGAGATTAAATTATATATATTTTCTTTTGGTCTGCATGTGCTTTGTTCTGAGTAAAGAATTTAACAAGCAAAGACAGTGAAAAGGTTAAAATAATAAGTCAGCCCTAAGGTGGAGTCAGAAAGATACACATGGAGATGCAAATCAGAAAAAAAGAACTAATTCATTCTCATATGTTTATAACTGTCAAAGTCCATGTGGTTAGCAGGTAATATCAGGTTAGAGGGAGCCAACCATTTTCTCAGGTGTACCACAAGTTAAGCCCTGCATTCTTCCTGAATGCCACTCCAGTCCTTTTCCCTTCTGCAAGCTGCTGTTCTGCTTCCAGCTGTCTACCCTATCTGTCACTGTTCTCCCTGAACCAAGTTGTGTAAAGGTTGGCTGGCCACCAAATTATTCTGTTTCCGATAGAGACAAACACTACAAGTCCCACATGCTGGCCAGGCTTGGCAGGATTAAATCATAAATTGCAAGGGAAGTATAGCTTTAACAATCTGATTTTAACAGAGAAGGATGAAGGTCAACTGGAAGCTTGAGTGTAATACCCCCAAAATAGGTGTAGCAGGCTTGCCTTTTGGAGCTTGGGGTGAGTCCCAGTTTTGAAATCTTGCTGTTTTGATTGGTGGAGCCCATCCACCAATCAGGAGGCAGCAAGAGGAGTGAAACCACTCCCCTTCCCTGAGGGGAGGGGGAGAGGAGTTCCCCCACCCCCACTCCTGGACCTGATTGAAGACTGCAATGCTCAGGTCCAGAAGACTTCAGGGGTGGAGCCCTGGAGCATATAAAAGGAGCTGTGAGCCCAGCATGAGGAGAACACATCCAGGACAGAGAAGAGTGGGGCTTAGAAGAGCTGAGGAGAGCTGCTCAGCAAGGCAAAGCAGAAGCCCAGAAGTGCCCCTGAAGACTTCCATCAGCGGCGAATGGTGGACAGCTCCAACAGCTAGGCTCTTGGTGTGCAGCATGGCGCACAGTGTCCAGACCCTGGGAGCTGCATGAGGTGGCTCAGGTCTGCAACCTCTGGTGTGTGGCCAGAGACATGGTGTACAGGCCGGTACACAGGCTGGTGCATAGAGTAGGACCTTTGGAGTGCTTGGGCAGCTCAGGTCCCCAACCCCAATGAACGAGGCTGGGAGGTCAATGCAGGTGGAGCTGCACAGAGGGTCTGAGAGCAGACCGAGCCTGGTGCTGCATGAGGCAGCCCAGGCCTCTAACCCACAGCAAACGGCTGAGTCCAGGGAGCCAGATGGTGCTTGGGCTACTGAGCCAGCAGACAGAGCCGAGCCAGAGGCCCCAGAAGCCCTGCATAGAGGAGCCCTGTTCCAGGGGACAGTGACCCCCACAAAACCCATTGCAGGTGAGAGGGCAGCTTGGTGCAGAGGACGAGGGCCTGGGAGCCATGTGTTGCAGGGAAAAGAGGATTCCCACAGGGGAGGGGGAGTCCCCCCTGGTTAGTTAATGGCTCCTGAAAGTGGAGGTCCCACTGGGATCTATGTTTATTTTGGGGTTTATCTGTTTCAGGTCAGATACTTACCTGTTACTTACCTGTACCTGGAGCACTGGTATAAGGTTTTATGGCATTTACCCAGAGGGTATTGTTTATATTATTTGTTTATATAGTACATATGTTTATATCCATGTTTCTTTTCCTTGTGATACGTTAATGTCAATAAATGTATATATAGTTAAGTCCCCTGACTGTCCTGGCCTGGTTCTATAGGGATGGAGGGAAACTGAGCAGTCTGCAGTTCCCCCACAGCACACCTGCCAGCTAACAATCCCCTTCAACTGGAGAAGGGGAGTATTTACCTGAGTTACCTGGGCTACATAGGTTTAAAGATAGAGTCACCTCTAAAATCAGGACAGAGCTTTGCTACTTAGAACAGAAATGAGAGTTACACTCACACTCCATCACCAACTCTGAGTGTCAGTACTCCTAAAGATACCTAACAATGTTTGTCATTGGCCCCTGCCACACTTTACACTTAAGATGTGATGAATCAGTTGGTCACATCTTAAGCTGTCACCTGGACACATGTTCAAAAATTAATGGCATGATAAAAGGAGGAATAAGCCACAAAATCATTCCACACAATATGTATAATAACTTTGTAGCTCATTCCTGTCACACCATTAATTGAATATGTGGACAGAGGCACCTTTGGCTGGAAGCCCTACAGCTTGGGGCCCACAGACCTATATGCACCCCTGAGCCTAGGACCACATAATTGATGTGGCTCCCCACCATGGGATGACCCCCACAGATTGGAGTCCATGTGAGCTGATGGGACTCCCAGCTGTGGGAGTGCACGGTACACCTTCGTCAGCTGAGGAGGCTCCCAGCCAAGGGGACTTGATACTTGCTGGTGCAGGGGGAGAGCCCAGGCTCTCCCTGCACAAACAATAAGGTGTGATAGGATCTGATGCACCATCCCACAATCACTCCTCCTGCCAAATTTGTGGCATGGCAGGAATCATGATTGTGTGGATTATGTATCAGATCCCACCACACATTTACCTGCCACAACCTGAAGGGGCCCATAATCACAGCCCCACTGCTTCTCTTTTTATGTCTGTAACCAGTAGTTAGGATACATTTTTGCAATTCTATATTTGTGTGAGTTATTTTCACTCAGGACTAGGTGTGGGTCAATGTCTCATGTGAAGCCCCTTATTTGAGAAAGTCCTTCAAGAAGATATTCTATAGTTATCATTCCTGATTACCTGAAAATGTAAATTGAAATATTTTTTTATTCAGGTTCAGTAGGCCTTTCATTTTTCTATTTAAGAAGTTATTATTTTTATGGATTTTTCCACCCTTTGGAAAGCAACATGTCTCACATGCCTCAAGCAATCTGTTTGGATATTTCCTCTGATACCCATGCACTGCTGATATCCCTACATTTTTGCCAATTACTTATTAGACAACAAAGGGCTTCCAGGCTAAATATCACTCACTTGACTAGTATCAGGTCCACTGAGTCCTTCTACCCAGAGTAGTTTTCCACTATGTTTCCAGTTTCAAAGACCATAAGGGGGCATATCTACATAAGACATTTACTGCAGTCAACTAATTAGCTACATAGAAAATGTTGCATCTTTACACGTGCACCCATATTAGGTTGGAGTAAACTAATTTACTCTGCAGCAGGGATAGTACTTGAAAATAATAAATACTAGTGCTATCCAGCTGTGACATTTTTTACTCCATAGCAGCACACATGTAGACATCGTCCCAGGTGGCTGCGGCACAAGGGTGCTTCAGTACAGGGGTTGCTGCTGGCTAGTAGGGCTGTGCGAAACGGAAACATTCCATTTTGACCAGTGTTTCAACATTTCAACAGAACAATGTTATGTTTCAGATCTTGTTTTGAGTTGAAACAGCTGTTCCATTCCATTCCGTTCTGTCTAAACGTTTTGCCATTTCGACCCTGTTTTGATGTTTCACCCATAGGATATAATAGAGAAGGTTAAAACAGGCTATAACTTGTCATTTCTGGCATGATTTGGATGAAACTTACAGGATTGGTAGTCCCTTCTGAGGGCATGGAGCTTGCTAAAGTTCAAGAAGATAGCTGCAGGAGGTTCAGAGAAACTGCACCCCAAAATCTTGAGAGCAAAACTCATGTCACTTGCGTGTCTTAGGACACAGTGGGGTCAAACTGCAGGAGTGCAAGCCCCTGTGGAGGCCACAAAGCCTTCTAAGTTTCAAGGAGTTACATGCAGGAGGCTTGGGGAAACTGCACCCCAAATCTTGAAAACAAAACTCATGTCACACGTATGTGTTAAGCCACAGTGGGGTCAAAACTGCAGAGATAGTAGCCCCTGCTGAGGCCACAAAGTCTGCCCAGTTTCAAGGAGATAGGTGCAGGGGTTTGGGTAAACTGCACCTCAAGCTGCGGACAAGCAAAACTCATGACACGGATAACACTGTGTGTGTGTTAAGGTGCAGCAGGGTGAATGCTGCAGACCTGCTAGCCCCTGCTGCAGCAACAAAGCCTGCCAGATATCAAAGACCTAGGTGCAGGGGTTCTGGGTTCTGGGGCCCTGCAGCTCTCGGTGCTGCCAGGCAAAACTCATGTCATAGTTGCTTGTGCAACTGTGTCTGTCTTGGGGTGGGGGGGAAACTACTGCAGGCCTGGCTGCTAGGCTCTGCTGTGGCCACAAAGCCTGCCAGCTGTTAAGGAGATAGGTGCAGGGAGGTTCTGGGGCCCTGCACCCCTAGGTGCAAAACTTGTGACATGGGTGGTTGTGCAACCGCTGCCTCTCATCAGACAGCAGGACTGAAGATCCCTCATCACTTATCACCAAGACCTGGGGGTAATAATTGACCACAGTATGAACATGAGCCAGCACTGTGATGTTGTAGTCAACAGGGCCACAATACACTGGCATGCATCAACTGATATGTAGCAGAAAGCCCCCTTTTCCTCTTGCCTGCATTTGCTCTCCTCTCTTTGGATATGTTTCTCTTTTTCTACCTTTTCTTCCTTACTCTCTCTTTCACTTTAAGATAAGGAATTGTGTTTTAAAATTTGTATGTGTGCATTTTGTGTCTCCCCTTGTAGTTTGGTATTTTTATCTAATTGTGTGCCATGGCATTTGTAGCTTATATTTTATACTCGTCACCTAGGCAGCAATTAACACCTGGGAAGCTGCAGATCAGCCAACGGAAGAACTCAATAGAAGACAATATAACAACCGGGAAATCTCTAAATGTCACTGATCAAGGGCTAGAAGCCCTGGCCTGAGTTAATCAACGCCAGAGACCAACTTGTGGGCTGAATATCTCCAGATCGACCACTCCCAGAGCCCTATTCTAAATTCATCAATGGACTCCCAAACCTGCAGGTACATGCGGACGACCCCTGGGGCTGACAGATGCCGTCCAGTAGCCACCGGGGGGGGGAAGTCCCATGAGGGTCAATGACCCCTGGATTGGGCAAACCTGAAAACTGGGGAGTCACCAAAGTCTGCCACGGACAGATAAAAGGTGGTGAAAAGTGACCCTCAGTGGCGCCCTCTTGATCTCCAACTCGACCAGACCTGTCCAGCCAGAAGGACCAACCGGCGACCCCCTTCTGGAAGATAACACCACGCTGAAAGAAGCCTCAACGACAGACTCCAGCACTTGTAGGATAGGTATACCTGACTCTGTAGCCTGCTACTGTGTGTGTGTGTGTGTGTGTGTGTGTGTGTACGTGTGTGCATGTGTGTGTGGGGACCAGCCCCAAGGTTTATGATTACAGTGTTTCAATCCACCTAATAAACTAGAATTTTAAGGATCCCAAGTTGGACATTTGTAGCCAACAGATACATCTCCAGTAAAACCATTGCCTCAACATAAAAGTTCATTAGATACTTTTTTAGTCCCCCCATGTTAACAAACCATATTGAGAGAAGCAAAGATTTCTTAGGGTGATATCTCTTATTGGACCATCTATGTAGTTGGGATAAGGTTAGCCAAGCTTTGAATACAATACTTTCTTCCTCAGGCGTCTGATTACAGGCAGCTAGGCACAGCACAGAGAAAACTGGCAGAGGGATGGAGTGAATGAAATTCCCAGGGGTAGTGGACACCCATTCAGCAGAAGAAACGCAGCTTATTACAGAATCTAATAAAAGATGTCACCCTAAAAAATCCTTGCCTTTCAAATAATTTCTGGACTGTCACAGCTACATCACTCTTATACTACTAAAACCATGCTATCAGATCAACATCTAGTTTTATAAAAAAAATGCTCAGCTCTGCTCTGCCAGTCACTATGTATGGCCAGTTGCCATACACATTACACAATTTTTACTTGCCTATAAAAACCCTCATAGGTAATTAACCTAAGGACTCACTTACTGCTCCCTTTCTGTTTGCTGCTAACCAAGGGTCTAATTCTGTCACTTTTTCTTATGGTAAATGCAGTAGTGCCTTATTCCTTGTGCTGTGTCCAAGTTATCTTTTAAACTGCCTACTGTCCTGTTGTTAACTCCCCATTCTATAAGTCACTCATCTCCTTTCACCCTCTCAGTACCTAACTTCATCTCAAATCAAACTCCTGTTAATGCAAAACTCTGTCTCTGTCTCACAGCAGATGGCTTCTCAAAGAATAAGATGACCTCTAGAGTTGATCATGTGAGCATGTCACAAGTTAATTTCATTCCTGTCTTGTGATGTTGCCAAGAGTATACAGCACATTACTGTGAGCCACTGTGGCCATGATCCATTATTTCAAATGCAAATAATGATTTGCATTACCACAGCCCTTAATTAGTTTGAGATTAACCTGGTTCTGTCATTGCTGTATAGCTATTATTATTAAATATTCTATGCTAGCTTGGTCAGCCAGGTTTTTTTTTTCCTGTGGTTCCTTAAATAGTAAGAAAGGTAGATCTATTAGTGTTTGGGAAATCTTGTCTGCAACTTAAGCTACGAGTGTTCTTTAACCTTTGGGGAAGTGTAATTAAAATCAATGAGAATTTAAAAATAGCATAGCAAGCCATAATTAAAAACAGACACTTAACTCTGGAATGAGATGAAAGCAAGTTTAGATTGCCATGACCATTTACTTTGAACTGAAGTAAAGGGCCAAAACAATAAGGGAAATCAAAATGGATGTAAAATGTGAAGATAAATTAGGAAAGAGAACCCTAAATGTGAATTTAGGTCCATGACTAGGCACCTGCCATTTCATATTTTTGAAACGTGCTCAAAAAAACTTGAACTCAGAACCATCATTACGATAAATATAAAAATACTGCTCTCACTCAAAAAGGCTTAAGAGTGAATCACATTTCCTTTCTTCTCACACCCAGCCAAAATAATTGTCTCCACCAGAAGTGCATTTTACAATGTTAGCATACCAGGGATAAGGAACTGAGAACAAAGCTAAAGAAAGAAAATGTAAATGTCAGACCTGGGCATTGACACCTCATTAGGTAGCTTTGAACATCTCAGCCCAGGGCAGAGATTTCATTGATGTTTTATCCATGTCCCTGTAATTCCAGTCTCACTGTATGCCTTCCTGATTAGTCTTTTTTGTTTCCTTCCATTGTCACCAGCAATTGTATAAACATACTGGGCCCAATACATTTATAAATATGTTTGTTTTCTCATATCTGAATGGAGAGTATAAAAGTTTCATTTTGCACATATCTGTATCTTTTGTCCAAGACCATAACCTGAAATGTTGGCCCCCTGGGAGGGGAGGGAGAAAAGTAAGCACGAGCACTTACTTCCTCAGCTATTGCCTTAGTTGTGGCAGCAGCATAGGCTCCTGCTGCCTCACCACAAACTTCCTAAACAAAGGTTGTTATTGCAACAGTGGAGGCCCAGGCTCCCTGGCAGCTATCATTCTGGGATTTGTAATGCAGAGGCAACCTCCAAAAACACTTATCCAATGTAAGTATTAATGTAAGTTTACAACCATCTGGAGGAGGAGGGCTTCACGTCTTGTGAAGAACTCTAAGCGCTGCGGAGCCTATCGAACCCAGCGCATGCCTTAAGAAGGCTATAGGGGTCTGATCAACCTCTAGCCTCTCCCCATCACCGAACGATCCCTCGACGAACCCCTTCCCTGCGCGCAAGTTCCACGGAGCCTAGCAAACTTCGTGTGAGTGTATCCAGAGCTCTTCTCCGAGTTGTTTTCTTCGGTTGACACGACGGGCTCGCGTGTTTACAGCCTTCAACCGGATTGGGCTAGAGGTTCGCGTGGAAGGAACTCTTGTCCGCTTTTCTACTTTCCTGTCTGTAACTGCAACTCAAGCAAGTTTTCCTGCCTGCACTGCGACCATCTACGGTGTAAGTAAAATAATCTTTAATCAACCGCTAAGCGTCCGTGCCTAATTCTAGTCTGCCGGCCTGCATTCCCCGACCCGGCGTGCCAGGGCTGCTGGCCACAGCCCGCTGCGCACCCCAGAGGGCCTCGGAGACCCCAGCATGGATCTCTGCTCCTTATGGAGCCAAGTCATGCGGCAGGGCAGTGCTGGTCCCGCTGTGTGATGTGGCTCAATAGGGAGCAGAGGTTTGGGGCAGCACGGGGCAGGCAGCAATGGTGAGGAGACCCCTGGTACT
>NW_005842122.1:1292068-1292420 GCF_000455745.1 Alligator sinensis
CTACCATGACCTGGCATAACAGGGGTCAGAGATCTGCATGGGAGTCTCCTCCCCAGCATGGAGGGCAGTTGCCCTCCCCTGGACAAGTCACCCATGGTCCTGTCCTGCTCCCCACTGGGGCCCTGCAGCTCCTGGTCCCAAACCCCACCCAGCTGGGCAGTAGAGCTGTACAAAGCTTGCAGTCCATTCAAAACAGATTCAGCCAAAATTAAACAAGACAGTGATCCGAAACACCAAAACTAATAACTGGTCTCCAAAACAGCCGCATAGATTCATAGATTCATAGATGTGAGGGTTGGAAGGAACCTCAATAGATCATCGAGTCTGACCCCCTGCATAGGCAGGAAAGAGT
>NW_005842122.1:1292430-1299967 GCF_000455745.1 Alligator sinensis
CCTGGGGGCGCCTTGGTGAATAAATCCTCACCAATTCCCTTCTGTGCCCCCGTGATGAACTTATAGGCAGCCACAAGGTTGCCTCTCAACCTTCTCTTGCGGAGGCTGAAAAGGTCCAGTTTCTCTAGTCTCTTCTCGTAGGGCTTGGTCTGCAAGCCCTTAACCATACGAGTGGCCCTTCTCCAGACCCTCTCCAGGTTATCCGCATCCCTCTTGAATTGCGGCACCCAGAATTGCACGCAGTAGTCCAACTGCGGTCTGATCAGCGCCCTATAGAGGGGAAGTATCAGCTCCTTGGATCTATTCATCATGCATCTGCTGATGCACGATAAAGTGCCATTGGCTTTTCTGATGGCTTCGTCACACTGCCGACTCATGTTCATCTTGGAGTCCACTAGGACTCCAAGATCCCTTTCCACTTCCGTGCCACCCAGCAGGTCATTCCCTAGGCTGTAGGTGTGCTGGACATTTTTCCTCCCTAGGTGCAGCACTTTGCATTTCTCCTTGTTGAACTGCATTCTGTTGTTTTCTGCCCACTTGTCCAACCTGTCCAGGTCTGCTTGCAGCTGTTCCCTGCCCTCCGGCATGTCCACTTCTCCCCACAGTTTTGTGTCATCTTCAAACTTGGACAGAGTACATTTCACTCCCTCGTCCAAGTTGCTGATGAAGACATTAGAGAGTATCGGTCCAAGGACCGAGCCCTGCGGGACCCCACTGCTCACACCCTTCCAGGTCGAAGCCGACCCATCCACCACGACTCTCTGGGTGCGACCCTTCAGCCAATTCACCACCCACCGGACTGTGTAGTCATCCAAGTCACAGCCTCTTAACTTGTTTACAGGTATGGTGTGGGATACCGTATCGAAGGCCTTCCTGAAGTCTAAGTATACGACATCCACCAAATCAAAACACGGCCATTTTGAACAGCCCTAATAGACAGTTCTTTAGCTAGGTCTCGTAGTTGTGACTTAAGGACTCCGTTTTTAAAGCAAACACAGGTTCAATAGATGAAATGCTATCTAGTACTTTTATTTATTACTTGTATGAAATAATAAATATACTCACCAAATACTGGTCAGTACAATGGTAACTTAAAAGTGAAAAGGATTTGTTTAAAATAGTTTTTGTTTATTGATTCATTAGTTCCTGGTGCTACCAAGGACTACATTCCATTATATTTCAAGTCATCTCCTCAATCATACATAAACAGTTTATCTCATTTAAACTATTCTTAGTGATATTTATGAACTGCATTGAAATAGTGCCTATGAGCCCCACCCTGGAAACAGGACCCTACTGGACAAGGATCTATACAAACTTAGAATAAAAAATGCTTCTAACCTGAAAAGACTGTGCTATGTTTGAAATTTTTATTGTTCTATACATATATTAAGAACTTCATTCAAATACCCTTCCTAGTATCTCCGTTTTGAGGGTTCTGGTATCAAAGCAGGTAGATGTATCACTAAATGGCTGAAGGTTGTCAACACTTGCTCTAGAGGCTTCTGAATGGTCAAATATTTGTGTTGAAACATTTTTTGCTGGTGACAAATGCTAATTCATAGATCATATGCAGAAAATTTAGAAAATGTGAAAAAAAATGAAGATCAATATATTTATTAGGAAATAAAAATGCTTTCAGAAAGTTTTTGTTTTGGAAAAAACTGGATTTTTACATTTGGAAGTCTGAAATTTACTTTCCAGTTTATATTATTTTATTCACTTAACCTTATTTTGGGACATATTATTACACATCATATTCTAGTACCAGGATCAGTACTAATAAGCAGCTACCCTAAATGTTTGTTTTTTTTAAATCACATTAACACAATGTTTTAAATATTATATAACATCACATGACTCTGATTAATATACTGTCATACTGCATGTTTGCAATAGAAGTTATTGTACCTTCTCTAAGAACTCGATTTGACCAAGTCCCTTCCCGTAGCAGGGCAGATTAATAACAATAATCAGGTTGTAAAAAGAAAATCAATCCATTTACCTAGATGTACAAATGTGTATTTTGATTATAGATTCCTTTTAAAAAATACCTTTTTCCATGTACACTCCAGGTTTCCATTCAGAACAGTTTCAGGGTTGAATTTAAATATGAACTATAGTGCTGTAAATTCAGCAACTCTAGGGACTTGCATTAGTATTCAAACAAATACCTTTGCTATTAGTAAAGACACAACCATAATGTTACCCTATACTTTCAAGAAAAGGATAACATTTGGACTACTCATTTTTTTTATTACTGTGGATGAAAGGTGTGGAAGAAGAAAAGTCAATTTGACTTTCAAATTCCTGGAAATGTTTACACTATTAGTATTTAAAGCAAAAGCAAAATTACTTTTAATTCCTACTCAGAACTGCTTTGAGAACTCAACTTAAAATGCTATATATATTTTCACTGCCAGCCATTGCATTTTTGAGTTCTGTATCCAAATTATAAATGTACCGGAATATAACAGTATGTATTCAAAGGACTGTTTATTACTTGTAAGATACATTTGTGAAGTCGATTAGAAAACATGCTGATTACCAGGGAATTGTTTTGTTTTTACTTTTCCTCTTGGATTAAAGAATATTTTGAGGTGGCCGGGCTGGAGTGGGGAGAGGAGTCAGTGTGGAGGGGGAAGCAGGGGGCTGGGGGAAGGGGAGGGGAAGGTAGGGCAGATGGTTTAAATTTCTAAAAAATGATACTAGATTAAGTATTTAGATCTACTTTTTTCCAAAAGAAAAAAATTATTTAAATAAATCTTAACAGATTTGATATGAAAAATGTTGAAAAATAATGAATGTGGTATCTTACAATATAGATTTTAGAGAGTTAAATGTTAAGGTAAAATTGCAATAAGAAATTTTCTAAGATGCAAATGACAGAAAAAACTACTGCTAGTAGAAATATATATTTGTAACCTTCTACATTACTTTTTTTTCAACTACATTCCAAGATGAAGGTCTTCCATATTCAGCAGCCAAGGATCTAATTTCAATTTTTTATGGATAAGTTTCTGATAGCAACTCTAAGGAAAAGCACTGACATTGCACATCAGTGTTGTTATTCATTTTATTTTACTTTATTTTCCCTTGTCATTTTTAATAAACATAGAAAGAAAGCTTTTGACTTTTTCTAAATCTCCAGAGTACATCCTTACACAGAAATCTTGCAAAGGTATTTGACTGTTTAGTGAATGTTTTTTTCCCCCCGGAAGTGTGACTGACTTTTTATATTTTTCTCTAACTTGGGCCCCTGGCACAGGTTCATCAAAAGGCACCTTGGGATCTGAGTCCTGATCCCAACAATCATGCCTCCTGCCATAGTATACAAGCATGGCGGGAGGCACAATTTTGGGATCAAATCCCAATCATACCCTTTCTACTACCTGGTATAGGGGAAGCCCAGGATCATGATGTTGGTCTACCCCTGCATGGACAAGATGAAAGTTGGTTGTCTGCAGGTTGGTGGTGATCTGGTGCAGTACCATGACCAGGGCTGACAATCAACTGATTGCTAGTCCCATCCCCAGCACTGCACCTAGATCAGTTCAGGACCCTGGTGTTGTCCTTGTATTGTGACTGCATCTGGGCTGGTTCAAGACCCCAAGATGTCCACAAAGGTATGGCATTTGCCCTTCCTAATCCCCAAGGGAAAAGCTCAAAAGTCCATCTCTAATGTAGGAAACCTCTGGGGCTGGTAGGAGGCTCAAGGGGGTTGTTATTGTTTCTAGCCCTTGGTAGCTGTTCTCACCAGACTCCTCAGTAGCGTTGTTCCAATTGAGCTGTACTGTCAAGGACTCCTAATTCCCATAGTTATTCTCAGGCTGAAGGCCAAAGATATCCAAAGGCCAATCATTCTTCCCTTCAGTCTACTCTGTCACCATTCTTTCACCAAAGGGATATATTAAAGCTGAGAAAATTCACTCACAGGGTCTAGAGGAAGGAGGTACAGTGTCTCCCTCATTTCTACTGACCCTTCCATACTTACAACTATTAAAGAAAGAAATATCCATAAATGGAAAGGCCCCTCCATGCACAGCTTTGCTGTGCGAAGTTGAAGGGAAAGTAACTGGTTTCTTTAAGGGCTCAAGTTTGCTAAGTGAAGATTCAGATCTTCACAGCTTCCTCTTGAACTGAATGTGAAGAAATGCCAATTACAAGAAGCTAAAAAAAGGGTTCTATTCTCAGGCAAGACGTTTTTTAAAGAATGTAGAGTAGGAGCTTTCTGTATTGGCTGCCAAATTTGTTGTCTCCGAATAGCTTGACAGTTGGGGACAATATACTTTGATCTTCCTGTTAAAACTTCTATATTATGGGTTTAATATCTATTGTACCTGTAACATCCAAATGGTCTGTTATACAAAAACTAGGGGTACATACAGCAATTCACTTTACCTGGTCTATTTTCACCTGGTTTATTTTAAGCTGCCTAAACATAGACCAGGAACAGTGCATGTAGCCTTTTGCCACTCCCAGGACCCATGCAGGGAACTTGGGTTGGGGGGAGCAATGGGTAGGATCGAGAGGGGGATGACAGGTCTTTGGGGGTGATTTCACCACTCTGAACACCTGTGTGATTGGCCATTCAGATCACCCTAACTATATCAATCTAAATGTAATATGTGTACTTACCCTAGATAAACACATATGTAGAAAGGCATAATGGAAAGATTTTTTTTTAGGCTTAATGAATATGAAAATATTATCAACACTTACTAAAAAGATGTTTGACTGACAGGTAACATTCTCAAAATGACTGCTAGCATTTTTGACAAACAGGCACAGCTAATTACCACCAATTAATTCTGAATTAATTATAGAGAAAATGTTTATATCAATTAGCATCAAAGTGTCAGTGGTCATTTAGAGATGTTAGTTTTTGTTTTTTATGAAGCAAAACACCAAAACAAATAGTTTAATTTTTTGAACTGATACTGCAAACTTCTAATACACTAGAGTGTTTTCAATACTGAGCCCTTTTATGAATACATCTTCGTATTTCATATTATACATCAAAATAGATTTACATGAAACATGTTGACTATCCCTGTTCATAAATATTAACATTGGTATTAATCAAATTACATGGTAGTTAGACTTGATAGCCTAAAGATTTGAGAACAGGTGTTTTTGAAAATCCAACTTTTTCTGTAGAGAAAAAAACTTTAAACCAGTACATTTCCTCCTTCTCCCTCCCCCCACTAAATAATTCTGAAAGAGTCTTTTTTTTAATGAACCATTGCATATTTACCTGAAGAGAGAAATTAAGGAAATCTATTTGCAATGCTTTCAAGTTTATTAAATCTTATCTACAATCCTGCATTGTGGTCCCTGGAGGCAGAATTCTATATCAACAAAACATCATTCTGACTTCAGAAGTGTGCCATAAAGGCAGAGCATAGAATACAACAAGAGAGTCAGAGATGTGGAACAAATGTAAAGAAATGGAAAAAAAAGAGAAAAAAAAAAACTACTTCAAATTACATATGATTTTGCAATTTGTGAAGAACTAGAAAATGATAGGCTTCCCTTAAGGTTTTTGAAATATAATAAATATAAAATAATAATCCTGTTACATAATTCTGTAAAATGGTTTCAAAAGAAAAAGAATCTGTAGAAAAAATCATCCTCTATTAAATCCAAACACATGTTGTTACTCTAAGTGTAAGAATCCTTGGGTGAAATTCTATAGCCCTTGTTACCCAGGTCAGAATAGATAATCTAATCGGTATCCTCTAGCTTTAAAATAAATGACATTCTAAAAATTTGAAGTCTATAGTACCCCATTCATCCCATATTGCTAAATGCCAAATTATAAAGAGATTTACCATTAGGCTTTCCATGTAGTCGGAAATGTTATGAGCAGATACCATCTTTTTTTTTTGACCTGGTAGATATCGAAGTAAGTCTTGCTGCAATTAGTAAATGCAAATAAGCTGCCTCCTTAGGCAGATGCAATACATTTAAAGAAATAAAACAGATGGGGTCAGCTCTTGAGTATGGAAGCAGCAATATCTAGCCATGGACAATTTACACAGATGACTGTTTTATATCCATTAATATTTAATATATTAATTTTGAATTAGTTACTGTCTAAGTTGATCAGGCAGCCTGGTCTCAGAATCATTAGTATATCATTTTTCAATGGCATAATAAAAGAGGAAAATTAATTTATCTGCACCTCAGTTTCCTGTCTACCAAACTGATATTTCTTACCTCACTGGGGTTTCTACACAATATGCCTAACTCCTCAGTAGCCTAGTTTTCTTTGCAGTAAGCGTGAGCATCTACATGTGTACATGCTTACTACATGTGTCTGCATATGCAATTGATCCAGGCTCAGTTTACTGGGGAATAAATTTATGTGGTTTAAGTACTTCCAGACAGGTATCTACACATGCAGGGACTAGGCAGCAGATTCGCACCAAACTTCCTGCAGCCCTGCAATGGGCCATTGCCACCACTGAGAGGCAGCAGCGGACAGCCCTCTTCAAAAGCCATTCTTGCTCTCTGCTCCCTGGACACATAGGCAAATTAAAGCACATGCCTTCTGGCCATGGACCCATGGGCCTCTCTGCCAATGGGCACCCCAGGACCAAGAAGCAGGCAACATGGCATGCATATGTGCATATGCATAGCCACATGCAGGTGGCCAGGAGCCCAGCAGAGAACAGCTGCACAGCCCAGTGCAGATAAGTCTGTAGAGGGGAAGAAGGGGCATAGGGACAAGGGCAAATTGAAGCCCCGACAGTGAGGGAGGGGGCTGGGGTGGGGGAGGGGGCTGGGGGCATGGCACTTCCCAGCCCCAACTAGGGTGGTGCATGCCTGGGGCAGGGAGCAGGATGAGGTTACAGGTAGCTTGTCCAGGGAATTGGGGGGGGTTGTGGGAAGAGGGGCACCATTCTGTCACTGCACGCACCCCTGGGAGAGGCATGGGGGCATCCAGGGGCATATGTCCCCTGGATTTGTGCATGGGATGGAGGTGGGCTGTGTGCTGTTTGCTCAGGTCTCTCTGTACTGCTTCCTTTGCCCTAAGGTGGGACCCTATGTGGGCCACGCGTCAGAGCAGGCAGGGGACACGTGGCCCATGCAGGGCCCCCAGGCAAAGGAAGCAGAGCAGAGAGACCTGAGCAAAAGTAATTGGGCAAATTATTTTAAAAGCTCCATGTCTGAAGCTAGGCTCCTAAATAAATGGGGTGCTTAGCATACTTGAAAAACCTTCAGGCCACTTACCTAAATACTCAAATCCTTTAAAGCCCAAATTCAGGGCTCTGTGTTTTAAAAAAAATGTAGATGTACACATTTTTTTAAAGGGGAGAGCCTCCAAAAGGCTTTAAAAACAAGAATCAAAGAAGAATCAAACTGGCCAGGAGGCAAGCTCCATTGTCCTTGTGGTTTAGTACATAGCAAATGCAGTCAGACTGGTAAAACCACCATTATAAGCAATCTTTTATTAGATCTACTAAATAGCTGGAAAAAATTCTTCTTTGCAAGCATTCGGGTACAAACACCCTTGTTCAGGCAGAGGTAG
>NW_005842122.1:1299998-1340535 GCF_000455745.1 Alligator sinensis
TGCCAATCAATGAAAATGCAAATTGTGGCAGATAATGGGTGAGAAACAGGAAGTGGTGGAGGGAAGGGAATAATGACCCATAGCTGGAGTGTTTGGGTAGAGGCAAGATCTTTTATTAGACCAACTAAATAGTTGCAAAAAGTTGTTATTTGCAAGCTTTTAAACACACATGTCCTACCTCAGGCAAAAAAAAAAAAAAGATTAAAAATTGTGAAAGATATGAAAGATGGTCAGAAATCTCTCAGGTATGAAAAAAGCCAGTCTTTAGAAAGCTGTTCTTCTGGAATGAAAACTTAGGACTGTTGCAGGGAACAAAAACAGGTTGTTTGCCTGTAGGTATCAGATGTCATCCCGGTTGGGGGAGGGCGGCATAAAATTAATTTTAAAAATTAGTCCTGATTGTTGAAATTGGCTTTTTGAAATTTACCTGTAGCTAGTAAATTGTATAGAGGTACCTGGGGTATCAGATGTTAGGCAGGTTATAACATGCCATAAATCCAGTCCTCAGAGGGAATTTACAAAACACTTTTTGCAGATGAGCCTACAAACTTCATTTCATTAACTGACAACCCCAACATTAAGTTAACTGACAACTCCACATGTAGGTACAATGCAAAATGTGTATTAAAAAAAAAAAAGTCAAACAAGCACCTACATGACCACTAAACTAAAACATCACTCCTTTCAGATAATTATACATTTTTGACAATCCAATGCATCTGAGTAATTTTCCTAACACAGTTTTTTTTATTCATTTTTTTGTGTGGCAAAATTAAGTAGTTAATTTCAGCATTGTGTGTTGTGCTTTATTTATTAACACACAGTGTAAACATTTAACAGGTCTGTTTAGTAATGCTTTTTTAGTAATGCATTTATGTTTATAATGGGGGAGTAATAGCTAGAAAATGGTATTTAGAGGTTTGCTTTTGGGAATTGGCTTGTAGGTAAAGTAGATATGCATTAGAACAATGGTCAAGGGCAATAGCAAGGGTTAATTGATTTCTAAAAGCCTGTTTGTGACAGTTTCCTTCAAGGCCCACTGTGTCTGACATAGGCAAGCAGCAAATAGATACATGGGCTGGGAAACTGAAGACATGTATCACACTATTCCATAACATGAGATAAGGGACTGTGCCACGTTGGCCAGGTCACAGGGCCTAGCTGCAGAGCCCTTAGGATTTCCAGTTTTGGGGAACAAACCAAACCAGGAGGAAACTGGCAAAGCCTGAATTAGGATGTGTGCATGTGATGGGTTTGTGAAACAAGCAAATATACTGACAGGAGATGGACAGTATGATGACCTCAGGGAGACCAATCAGCGATGCCCGAAGATGAAGAACCATCAGGAGGAGAAAAGAATACAAAAAGAGGGATTTCAGAGGATCAGCGGGTTTTTAAGAGGGGAACCCAAGGCCACCATGGACAGCCCCATCTCATCCACCACACTGTTTGGGGGGAGGCCTTGGCCTCCCACCTTCAGGAGGCTGACATCTCACATTCAAGAGAGAACCTCAGAGTGAAGCTTGCATAGGGACCAGATGTACCTTCACTCTATGAATCCTGGGACTGGTAGATACAGAATTGTTTGCATTATTCTTAGCTGCTATTGCTATGTATCAATAAAATTAACCTATTATTGAATGGAGACGTTGTGGTTGGTCTAAGGGTTTGGGTCCACCCGAAACAAGATATCTGGACCATAAATCCAGTGCCAACAGGTGGGGGAGGGGGGCGCAAATTACCCAGTAAATCTTAATCTGTCTCTGCCTGGCCAGCCACTTCCCTGCCCAGCAGCAGCATGTCCAGCACAGGGGCAGCACGCAGTAGCACTCTCCTTGTCCACACTTCCTCCTCATACTATGGCTGCTCATGTCCTTGACTGTGGCAGTAATGATGAACAACCTGAGCTCCTGCTGACCCATCATGACGACCACCACCTGGCCCTGAGCCTGCCTGGATTCCCCATACCCAGTAACCACCTCCCTGGCTACAGCACACTGTTCTAGGGCTGCTGCCACTGCCACACACCTGCTGTTGGCAGGGATGCCAATGATGGGCTTCTGGATGCAACCATACAAATATTGAAATGGAACCAGCTGGGGCTTTCTGGATTTTTTCTCCTTTCTCTATCTACTGGGGAAAGCCAGCAGATGTGATGAAAGGCTCATAGTTACTAATTTTTTGGTTGAACAGGTGCATCATTAAAGGCATCCATGTTTCCAAAGGATCAATGGGATCCCAGGGAGCAGTGGCAACATGTAGGGGGTGCACAGGGGTGCATGTGCACCCCTTAAAAACATTGGTGCACCCCCTAACATCCAGCACTCCCCGCTTAGGTGGTGGGCAGAGGGGGAAGGTGGGAGCACCAGTGCCCCCCATGAGCACTGGCCGGAGAATGGAAGCACCAGGAGAAGTGCTGCTGGCACTTCTGAGTGCCCTGCTTATGCCTTCCAGGTGGCATGATAGGCTGTGGGGGACCCCCCGCCCCAGTGCTGACTGGCTGCTGGGGGACACATGGCCCCCTGACTCAGGAGGTACCAGCTGGCCATGCCAGGGAGCTGGAAAAATATGAACTATGTGTTAAGTTAAGACAGTTAGCTTCCGTGACAGGAATGGATGTATTGGTGTATAGAAAAGAAAAGAGGGAGTTAGCCATGTTAATCTGACGTCAGGCAGAAAGCAGGATAGATTTACACCTTATATGCTAAGCAAATCCAAGAAGCATAGAGTTTCATAAGCAGCTGTTTATTTCATCAGATCCTTAGTACCAAGTGATGAAATATGGTGCTGCCTAGAAAAGCCTGTGCATCTCTGTGATATGGTAACCCAGGTGCTTACTTAGGGAGGACAGAAATATGGAAAGAAAAAGTTGCTTTCTCAGCTGTATGATTGTGCTGATGGCATGGCATCAGCTGGACATCACCATTGCCCCCATGTAATGAAGATGCTCTGGGTACCTGGCTGTCTTCTTCTTATGCTTCTGCATCTAGGATTTAGTTAGCCTGTAAGATGCAACTTTGCCTTGGCTTGTGCTTAGTACAGGAAACCTCCTCTATGTTTGGAATAAGAAATACCTAAACGTTCTGCTAGTAGATAACTGCACAGTTAACTCTTCCTCTAGTTGGTCAATATGATGAGAGACAAGTGCACTACTGACCTCTCCCAAATGTGTTTTGTACCTAAAATCTTTTGACCTAACATTTTTTCAGAACCCTTCACTCCCTATCCTTTTTATTTAAATTATTTTCTATTTAAAAATGCCTATTTGCTGCAAGTCCATTCATAGCATTTGATAAAGCAGTCTGTCACCTGCAAAAGCTTATCCCTCTCATAACCAGTTACTCTATAGGGTGCTTCTCTGCCCTGATTTTTGTCTGAATTCAAACTAACATGATTCATTACCTCTTTCTAGAACCAGTTTAGATATATGTTCATTACTCCAGTTTTATCTCTTTAAGAAACAGGCACATCACTCGCTGATGTATTTTATGACTCTAGTCACTCCTTCTCTGAGCCCAGTCCTACAAACTCTGTCAACTGTATCAGAAACACACCTCTAAAAATGTTAGTGGTGAAATGTTTTCTTATGGCTTGATTCTGTAAGGTTCTGAGCAGTGACCCTTGATTACCCCAGAAGTCAATGAGAGCTAAGGATACTCACCATTTTGCAAGACTGGAGCTCATTCACCTGAGAAAGCCCTCCTCATATGTGGATGCCAATGTTTTCTCCTTATCATTTTGATTCTATCCATGTTATTCCTCCTCGTATTTGCAGAATTGGCATTCATGAAGATTCAGCTTTTTGTTCTATGCCAGCAAATAACATGTTGCCAACTCAGTTCCAACAGAAACTCCAAAGTACTGGTGCCAGTATATTTGGCCTTAGATTTTGGATGAACTGAGCTACAGACTCCCATGGAGGCTGTGAGGCCATTATTGCAGAAATAGAATATTCTATCGTACTCATATTTTTTTTCTAACTTTCTGTTGAAAGATCACCTCTATAAAACTGAAAGGGCAGGTCTATGTTCGCTTGATATGCTGCCAGTTGTATTTATAAGACAATTTGCATCCAAAACTAAATTGCTTCCCTTCTCATTATCAGCCCAGTTTTTTTCTCAGAGGTTCAGAGCAACTATTTTATTTTATTTTTGTTAATACCACTGGAGTCACAGATGCATGCTGCCTGTTAATGAAGAAATCACCAGGGTTGTGATTCTGAATCAGAGGGCTACTAACAATAAGGAATGACCCAATGTATTTTACAAGCTGTCAAGAGCTTTAACAGGATGTTACATCAAATATTTTTTCTATTAGACTAAATCATTTTTAAACAGAGTTTGCTGTGTTAAAAGATCTGAATATTTTCCTTGAAATAATGTGGCATATTATATGAGGACATGGGACATTTAAAAAAAAAAGTAAGAAAAGACTATAAACCTAATGTAACACATAAAAATGATTAAACACTTTCATTAAACATAAACTTAAAGAACAGTAAGGGCATGTCGAGATGAACGTGGAAGTTTAGTTCCCCGAGGACAAGAAGCAGCGACATCCGTTGTGCTGCAGCTACTTGCCTTGTGCCATGCAAGCTTTTGGTGCATGGCAAGTTACCCCAGGGTGGTAGGGGAGGCTGGGGTCAGCACTGTGATGACCCCAGAAGCCTTATCTGGGATCCAGGGGGCCTCCTGGGGCTGCAGAAGTGGTGATCCTGCCAGGTGGAGCTGGGCTGGCAGCTACAGCGTAGCTCTGGACAGCCCGGCTGTTTTTCAGCAGTGCATGCTGCCCATGCATGCGCTGCTCCATTGTTTTTCATGGGTTTTTTTGACCCCTGGATATCCAAAAAACCCATGAAAAAAAACCCAAAGCAGCGAATGTATGGGCAGAACACCCTTGCAGTGTGAAGAATGCCTGTGCGCGGTATGTGGTGCAGCAGACATGTTAGAGGTGCTGCATACTGCATGGTCATGATCATCTGGATACGCCCTAAATGTACAACAGTTAGAGTGATTAACATCTGCAAAACTATGCTAGGTTTAAATATCTGACTATGAGAAATTAATCTTGAACCCATAACTTAGACCCTGCCCTATACAGGAGTTGTATAGTTAAGTCAGATCCCAGGAAAAATAAAGTCTTATTAGTAAATGTAGAGAGATGGTACCTCTATTTACCATCAGGTTTCTTCAGTGGATTCCCCACACAGCTTGAGGAGATTGTGCCTCTATAAATACTTCCTCAGATGGCTTTAGTAAGCAGGTCACTACACACTGGTATCAGAGTCACAGTCCTGTGTTTAATACCATATTTTGAGCACATCCTGTAATCTGACCTGTCACAGCACAGCAGCCAAGTGGAAATGACAGTGAATGACAACAACAGACTAAGTAAGATGGCTGCTAAGAGTACAAAGAGACCCAGGGACCCCAATCAACTGAACCACAAATCCATTAAATGATTTAATTTGTGTATCCAACTGTGGGATATATTTACAAGGGCAGAAATAAGTACACAAAAAGTATGTGCATAAATAAACTATTTGATACACAAATACACATAACCTTATATATTCAATTATTCCTTTTAAATTTGGGAGACATCAGATTACAGCATACAAAAAATACAAAAATCACATGTTAAAAACAAAATAAAATGTATCACCTTAGATTGAAAAAATGAAAACAAAACAAAATTAAATTCTTTGTAAGTGGAATTGCTTTTAACTGTTCATGCTGAAAGACAATATACATTGTGGTCCATGAAAATAGGTTAGTCTGTTTAACATCTGTTGTAAGTTATTTTCTAGTCACTGTCATTTTCTAGCTGGCATTACAATAGTTGTATAGCCGGGGTACACCCAGGGGGGTGTGCCCTGTCCTCCAATGACAGTGGTGGGGGTCAGGCAGGGTGCTGAGGGAGGGGCTGGCTACTAAAGCAGTTCCCTCTCCTCTCTCTAGAGCCAGGCTGAGACCGAGTGCTAAACTATATACAATTTATTACTATAATAAATACTTAAGATAAAACATGAAATATTTGCACTAAAGCTTAACATATGTAATATATATGTTAATATATATACTATCCCACAATTTACATAAACCATATAACTTACAACATATATAATAATTAATATAATACATTAAACAAGATAGTTAAGGTTATAACACGATAAACACATATGGGAAATCAAATTATATAACCCAAATAAGTTAATATTTCATAGAACTACCAAGTAACAATGCAAATATACATACTAACACATTAAGAACATACAAAGCATATAAACGTCCTTAAAGAATACCCATAGCTATATAGACCTTGACACAACAACAATCACCCAAAATAGGGAGTGCACTCAGTACCTCCCCAAGGGGTTTCTTAGAGCCCCTCCCCTTTAGGACCATGGGATGTGGACACGCCCCTCCTGCAATGGAGGGTGGAGGTAGCAGACCCTCCTTCCCTATGCCTGCCTCCCCTGCGGGGCCCACTTCCCTAGCAACTAATGCTTCCTCTCCGAAGCAGCCAAGGTTCATCCCCTGGAGGCCAATCCCATGAAAGCCTCTCTCCAGCAGCACCTTCAGCTCTCCTAGATGGCCTGGCACCCTGCACTGGGAAGCCCAGGGCTTGCTCGCTCTCTCTCTCTCATGGGTACTGAACCGTTATAGGATCTGTTTCCCCGGTCTCACACCGGGGGTCCTCCCTCTCCCAGGCCCTGCTCTGGGCATCAGGGCTCTTTTACTTTAAGGTGGAGCCACAATGCCAGGCTCTGGTCATTTGGCTGAGGCCCAGGGCTAACTTGAGCAGCTGCGAGATGCTCCCAGATGGGTCCTCCGTGCACCCACTTGCACACCGGGTGTGGCCTGAGCACCCGCGAGCTGCTCCCAGGTTGGACTCTCTGTGTGCTGATCCCCACACTGTGTGGGGCCTGAGCAGCCTTGAGCTGCTCCCAGGGCCACCTCTTTGTGTGCCAATCTGCACGCTGACTGCCCACCCTCTTGCCGGGTTTGCAGGCTCAAGCTGCCTTGAGCAGCTCCTAGAGGCTGATCCCCATGTGCTGATTTGCACACTGCTGAAGCTCAAGTGGGGTCCCGAGGATGGCCATCTCTGGAGCTCCTCTCTCCTCATTCTCTCTCATCATCTTCTCTAGCTGTGCTGAGCATGCTCTCCTTTTATACTCTTCAGGGGCTCCCCCCCAAAGTTCTTCGGACCTGGCTGGCACAGTTCCAATTCAGGTCCAGCTGCTCCTTGCCCCCTCCCTTTGAAAAAGGGCAGGGTATTGCTTCCCTTGTTCTGCTTCCAGGTTGGTGGGAGAGCTCCACCAATCAAACAGCAGACCCTCAATCCTGGGACTCAACCCAAGCTCTGAAAAGGGAAGCCTGCTACATTGCAAACACAAAATGTATAAAATCAAAGAAAATGTTTTCTGAAATTAAACTAGATGTTTAGTTATGCAGCCTGCTTTGTCTTGGACTCATCCTAGCACATGATCTGAGCCTTATGGATTTCATAATCCTTTGTATGGATTAACATGCAGAGCAAACCATGGGGTCCTATGAAATGATCATCACAAAACAAATAAACAACAAAACCCCAGGCATTGGTTTTCAGGCACTGGGCACATAATGTACTTTCCAAAACAAATATAGTTGGGACAATGTTATTATTATTAGTGTCATGTCATCAGCTTGTGAATCTCTTCACTTCCATTTGATGTAATGTAATATGATGATATACAGCAAAAAGTCAAATGATGATCATATTTGCTTCCTGCTGGTACAGTGCATTATAGGAGTCTGAAACAATGTGTTAGCACATTACTAAACAGCAAATTGCTACTTGCAAGAAGACAGTAATTTTATTAGTAGTAATCTCTTTACTAAGGCAGAGAATTGAGTTTCCACATTTCTACCTTAGATTAAAGATGAAACAGAATTTTATTTTTGCAATTAATGTAAGGAAAGAAAATTAATGAGACTTTCATTGATGGAAAAAAAAATTATGCTTTTCTCTCTTTCAAATCATGCAAGAACTTTTTACAAATGACTTCAAAAGGGAAAGAAGAAGTTATTATAATTAGACAATTTATGCTGCATGAATGCTCAAAACTTTAAAAAAGGTTAAATTATTTATTCAATTACTTTCCATCTAACAGAGACAAGTCTTTATTATATTGCATGATTTATAACTTAGTAGAAAAACATATGCTAAAGACTTGCTAAGTTTCTGATTTTCTCCCACAAAATGAGCAAATTCAAGCTGAGACGCCTTTTGCCTCCTTCCTGCTTGTTGTCTTCCATTCTGGCGTGATCTGGAAGCACACATATGAAAATCAATGGGAGAATCCATGTATCTGAATATATGCCTTAGGCTTAAGTACTTTTTTGATCTGGTTGTAAAAAAGCAAGTAGAATTTTTAACCATAGGAAATGCACCATAATCCTAAACCTAACATCTTTATCTAGTAACTACGTGTGTCAAGCCATAATGAATTTCCTGGAAACTTTACTTGAATAAGGATTGAAGAATCGTATCCTCAATATAGGAAATCTCAGTTTACCTGATCTATAAAAGAGTCCTAGGAAATGAAAAACTAATGCAAGGTTCTGATGGTTTATTATTATTGTTGTGGTTGATATAATAGTTGCCTTTAGCGTCCCTAACAGAGATCAAGACCACATTATGCCAGGCACTGTAGAGACACATAATGAGGTGTTGTGCAATTAACTGGAACCAACTATACATGCAAAATACCTATCACGCCATAAAAAGGTCCAACCAACTATAAAGACTTTGAAAATGTGCACTAACTTTATAGCTGGTTGCTATTGAGCTTTAATTTGCACATGTAGCAGGGTCTCCCTTGTGGCTGGGAGCCCCGTCAACACCATGCCCATCTAGGCCTGAGAGTCCAGCAACTGAAAAGATGCTCACTCTTTGCAGCTGCCAAATCTGGGTCCCTGCGGCACCCCACAGCTGCTGAGACCCAGAGTTCTGCAGCTGTGGATGTTGGGTCCCGGCAGCACACCTCCCAGCTAGGTCCTAGCAGCTGTGATCTCCCAGCCTCAGGGGTGTGGAGCTATCAAGACTGGGAGATCACAGCAGCTGTATCTCCCAGCTGTGGGGTTGTGGGGGACATTCCCATGGCTGGGAGCCCCTGATCTGAGGAGCTTTCAGCTGCAGGAATTTGCTTCTTGCTGGTACAGGCAATAAGGTATGATGGGATCTAATTCACAATCTCACAATCACAATTGTTTGGTTTGTACATTAGATCCCATTGCGCATTTACCTAAAGGCATAGAGGGGCCCAATGAGAATAAATCTCTTCCTCAAAGTATTTAGAGTCTTAATAAATTGGATGGATGAAGGAGATACAGAGACTATGCTTCCTCTATGGTGTGCTCAAGAGTGCTACCAAAAAGTATGCCTGCCCACTTGGTCCTGTGCAATACATCCCAAAATCTGTCAGTTAGGCTTTGTGCTCAGTTTAGCACAGACCTGAGCAAACTCCTTCACTTCTTCTCAAGCCTTCGGATCTCAGGGTTGCATTAAAACTAGTTATACTGGCTAATTAAGGACCTTTGAAATATTCTGAAAAGAAATGGGTGGATGAGCATAATTCTTAAAGTGGTCCCAGATGATCTTGCAGACTTGTTCACAGAAAAAAAAAAAGGATTAACTTGTCTAGGGTCATACAAAAGGTCAATGAGATGCCCACTGCACAGTTGTTACTTCACAGTCATTTAGTATTTGTATAACCAAGTACTAAATGGCTGTGCACTGAACGGTTTTACTGCACAGTAGCATCTCAGCAAGGTTGCCTAGTGATGCTTAGTGTGCAGTAGCTAGTTATTACTATGCAGTAGTATCATCATCATGCGTGGCAACATTACTGCACAGTAGAAATGATCTACTATGCAGTAGGAACAAGTTACTGTTCAGTAAGCGTCTTGTGTAGATACAGTCTGAGAGAATATTAAATCCAGCAAAAGCAAATCAAGCACTCCACTCATTATACAATGAAGGAGAGAAGGGGTAAGGGGAAAACACACAACTTCTTGTTTAAATCCTTTGTAATGGACTAATTTCTGGAAGTTGATCAGTGTCCTTTATTCCTATTAAAGATAACATGAATTGATGATCCTCTGAATCTTAGAGGAATTCAATATACTTTGGAGCCAGATGTTAGAGAGTGACAATTCTCCCTACATACCTAAAATGATCTGTATTTTGCATTTCTCAGCACTTCAATCAGGCACTGCCAAATGTTCCAAATGTATGCAATAATGTGTGTGATGCAGTGTCAAGCCACTGTTACTGATGAAATGTATCTATTTAAAATTGACTGCTTTTTGGTCATGTTCATTTGCTTAATATCCGTCATGACTTTCTCTGAATTTGAGTAGTTCCCTGGAAACTTGATAGGTGTAGGCTATAGAAATCCAGTGTATTTTTTATTCATACTAAGCATCCATCATTCCATTATGTCGTTCACCTTTATATATGGAAATAATGACAATGAGGTGAAATCCTGTGCAAGCAGTAGAGTTGACCCAAATCAGCATAACTCCTCCACCTGCTTAGTGGACAGCTCTACTGCCCTGGGGGCAGTTCTGGCACCAATCCAACTCCCGCTCCCATCCCTGGTTATGTTACCTTCCCACCTCCAGGGATACAACCCCATGCAAACAGCCTGCAGACCACATGCCAGCTAGCCAGATTGCAGGGCATGAATGTTCTGTGAGTAGGGTCTGGGGAAGGAGAACAAGGTAGAAGGCCAGATTGAGTCCCCATGAACTTGGTCTTTCTTCCCAAGGCAGGGGCAGTGCATCTCCAAAAGCACCTTCCCTAAATGCTCCCAACCACCTAAGGAATCATGACTGGCACCCCCAAACTCCAATCCCAAATCCCAATTTATTGTGCAGTTTGAAGTGCCTGAGCTAGGCAGGAAGAAACAACTTCATATGATAGAAACTTCTGGGTATCCCATGAAGAAATACCCATGAAAATGAGTGTAGGGAGTAAACATTCATGACCATCTACCTTCAAGCTTCCTTTAATGGGCTGGGACAAAGCTGTAGTTGCTTTGCACAGAAGAGGTTTTTGCAGCACAGCTCTAGCCAGACTTGTGAACACACAAAAGAGTTCTCTTTCTGGACAAATATTCACTATCTCAATTTCAAATCTTTCTCTACTCTTAAACATTTGCCTTTTCCTGTCTGCATTTATAACTCAACTCCCCCTCTCCCAAGCCCATAACCTTTTTATCTCCCTCTCCTTTTCTCCATTTTCCTCCTTTTCTAAATTCCCTCTCCATTTTCTCTACTCCTGATATCCTTGCTGATCATGTATTACCATTTAAATCAAATTAGAGAAGGAAATGTTACCTTAAGAACAAATTCTCTTACTCCACCCAAAGAAAAAGGACTAGAATTCCAATTTCTCTTCCACCTGCAGCCTTTTTTGGCTTTGTATGTAAGAAGTTAGCAAGGCTCTTTGAATCTGTTAAATATACCAACTGTCATAACATTTGCTTGAGCTCTAATAGCCAATTATTTTTTACTTTCTGGCCATTAATATTTCATTGAGCCTCCGGTTCATTCACTTTACTGCTGCAGCTGACAGGACTGTGAACAATCCTATGTCCTCCCACTGTCTCTATTTATTATCTTTTGTCTGCATACTCAAGAAAATAATAATTTCCTTGGCTCAGCATTTACATTTCTCCAGTAGTGGATAACATTCAGTAGGAAGACATCTGTAAACTAAAAATAGAACCATTTTGAAGAATTAAGGTGATACTTGTGATTATATTTCCATATCTTTTTTAGAAGGTCAAATTCCTTCCAGTACAATTACCATTTATAAAGTAACTACTGTACAGAACAAGGATTTGATTTCATCAAAATCCTTTGAATATAAGTTGTTATAACACAAAAAGATATCAATGTTTTACTTCAGACATGAAATACCCATATCCAAAATTGGCATTCAGCTACATCATCAAAAAAAATCATCTTGAGAATAGTGATGGCATACTTTAGATTTCCTTTAGGATGATAAAAGATCTTTTTGACAAGTTCTCAGCTGAGGCTCCACATTTTTACGTTATAGCACCATGTATGGGTCACTGTGGGAGGAGAAGTCATATGGAAATTTTCTAACTATGCCATTCTTTTGTCACTTTGTACATTAAAATGAAACAGAAAGAAACAAAAAAAAACCCATTATACTATTATGACAAATTTAGATCTGAAGCTTACAAACAATTATGCATATGAGCAACTTTATTCTCATGACAAGTCCCATTGAATTCAATTAGACTATTCTGCTGTTTTCAGGACATGGTACCTAATATAACACAAGGAGAAAAAAATGGCTCATAGAGATAGTCACTTATCATTAGCTGCAGTGATGATAGATCACATTTTGTGACCTACTTGCTTTCCAGAATGTTCAGCTTCACAAACTGCAGTAGCTCAAACTGAATTAGCCTTTTAAGACAAAGTATAAGGACCTTGTTACACATTAATGTTAGGCAGCTCCTAGAGCTCTTGACCCATGGGTTGTCCACACATTAACACCTGAAATAAGTTTGAAGCACACTAGGTAGCTTAAAGCTATGCCATTCCATGGTAGATTTATCTCTGATCTGTTACCCAGGTCATGTTCCATTAATGTGTGGCCACTTCCCACAGATGAGCTGCCCACGTTGCCGTCCTCCAGCATCCCAGGATGCAGTGTTCCTCCTGCCCTGTCCTGTGTAGACAAACTTTCCACCCCCTGAACTCTACTGCCCTGGAGGCAGTTCTGGAACCAAGCCAACTCCATCCCTGGAGATAGGCTCTTCCCACCTCCAGGGATGCAGCCCCATGTAAACAGCCTGCGGGCCACATGCCAGCTAGCCATGTTGCAGGGCATGAATGGGTCTGTGAGTAGGGTCTGGGGAAGGAGAACAAGGTAGAAGGCCTGATTGGGTCCCCATGAACTTGGTCTTTCTTCCCAAGGCAGGGGCAGTGGATCCCCAAAAGCATGTTCCCTCAATGCTCCCATCTCCCTCTAGTCATGCCTGCATGCACATAACATGTTATGATGAAGATTACCCAGTACAGGCCAGCATCTGGGGTCTACAATTTCAAAGTAAAACTTGAGAATATGCATGAATGCAGTAAAACACTGGACCAAATTAATCTTACACCTAAGGATTCAAAACCCACTGTAAGGAAACAAAGAGACTCGCACTCACACACACACACACACACACACACACACACACACACACACACATATATATACACACATATATATACATAGATATAGACTCCCTCTCTAAATATATATAGTCTCACAATGAATACAATAACAGAACCATTCTTCAGCCCAAAGACTTATTAGTATACATGACCATTTTGTCAGAAGTTATTCAAAAAATAGAAAGCCAAATCCTAAAAAAAAAAATTATAAACCTTCTCTCAAATATTCTATTCCAACTGTTCTCCTCTCCCTCACCTCTTTTCCTAACACCCCCAAAAGTTGTTTTTTTTCCAAGAAAACAAAATATTTTGAAAAAAATGCCTGAAACACCCCTAATAATAATATTATGGCCACATTTTGTCATTTGAATGTTATCTGGATGCCTCATAACCCTACTGTCCTCTAAAGGACAGGGTCCCTAGCCAGACCACAACTGCTGTGATCTACCAAAGTTAAGCATTCCCTAACCTCATGAAACATTGGTTCCATTTTCCAGAAGCAACGTGGGAATAGGACCGGGGAGACATGATAGGTCATGAAATTCAGTTCCTGTTATTAGAAAACCATATCATATAATTCCAAGCATAAACCCATTGTTGGCTACAAAGGACCAACTCATGGGATCATAAAGAATTCTAATTTATTGTATGGAATATGAAGTTACCAATAAAATCATAAATGCAAACTTGAGTTATGAGGGGTACTGGTCACCTTAGTGCATGCACATACACACACACATGCACTCACTCATTCAAACCCATGTAATTTAAACCCATGCAGTATAGTGTATAGTAGCTGTTGCAGTGATTGTAAGAGCACTGGTGTCAGTATATCTACCTATCTGAGGCCCTGGAGTCTGCTGTCGATGGTCAGCTTCCTTCAAGATGATGTCTTCTTTAGAAGGGGTTACCTGCTTGTCCTTCTGTCTCTGTAGGTCAGGTGCTGGATGAAAGGGTGCAACTGAGGGTCATACTTCACACTTCACTGCCTTTTATCCCTTTCTGGCAGGCTTGTGTGATCCCCCAGCATCATCTTGGCTGCTTTATCTGGAGGTCGCTGTCCCAGGTGGGTTTTGAGTAGTACATGACAGCTGTTAGTCACAGGGGTCACTCTGCCTGCTGGTACCTGAAGTTTCGGGAGTCCACCCTTGACTTAATCATAGAATCATAGGGCTGGAAGGAACCCTGAAGTATTATCGGGTCCAGGCCCCTGCATAAGCAGGAAAGACATCTGAGGTCAGGTGACCCCAGCCAGGTGGCCATCCAGTCTTCTCTTGAAGACCTCTAGGGTAGATGATTGCACCACCTCTGGGAAGAGCTTGTTCCATAGTCTGGACACCCTAATTGTGAAGAAGTTTTTCCAAATGTTCAGCCTGAAATTATCTTCCAGAGGTTTGTGGCCGTTGTTTCTAGTTTTCCCCAGGGCGTCCTGGTGAACAGTTGTTCACTGAGCCCCTGATGTACACCTCTCATATATCAGTAAGCCGCAGTCAGGTCCCCTCTCAGCCTTCTTTTCTTTAGGCTTAGGAGTCAGAGATCCCTCAGCCTCTCCTCATATAGCTTGCCATGCAAGTCCCTGATAATATGGGTGGCCTTTCTCTGGACCCTCTTGAGCTTTAGCACATCCTTGTTCAAGTGAGGCACACAGAACTGGATGCAATACTCCAGCTGTGGCACCAATGGTGAGTAAAGTGGAAGAATCACTTCTTTGGTTTTACTGGAGATGCATCGATTGATGCGTGGAAGAGTTTTATTGGTCCTAGTGACTACTGCATTACATTGCCGGTTCATATTCATGCTGGGGTCTACTGTTACCATCAGATCCCTTTCATCTGTAGTGCTAGTCAGGTTAGCAATGCCTAGCCTGTTGGTGTGCTGGGGGTTCTTCCTTCCCAGATGCAACACTTTGCATTTCTCTGTGTTGAACCTCATCTGGTTCCATTCTGCCCAACATGCCAGCCTGTCTAGGTCTGCTTGTATCTGCAGCCTATTTGCAGGTATGTCCACACAACCCCATATCTTGGTGTTGCCCGCAAACTTGGCTAATGGGCTTTTCATCCCCTCATCCATGTCGCTGATGAAGATGTTGAACGGTGCTGGGCCAAGTACCGACCCCTGGGGTACGCTGCTGCCCACATCTCACCAGGACGACACCAATCCATTCATTTGGACTCTCTGCATCCTACTCTGCATCCTACTCAGTTTCACACACATTCGACAGTCCCACAGTTGAGCCCAGTATCTTCCAGTTCGATCAGTACCTTGTGGGATACCAGGTCAAAGGCTTTCTCAAACCTGAGGTATATGATGTCAACCATTTTTCTCTTATCCAGGTGACGAGTCACCTGATCATAGAAAGAAATAAGGTTGGTCAGACAAGACGTGCCCCCAATGAAGCCATGCTGGCTGTCATTCAGTCCCGTGCCTTCTGCAAGTTTGTCACATATAGCCTCTTTGATGATTGTTTCTAGGATTTTCCCTGGAATAGAAGTTAAGCTAATTGGCCTGTAGTTTCCCAGGTCCTCACGCTTCCCTTTCTAGAAAATGGGCACAACACTGGCCCTCTTCCAGTCTTCTGGGATTTCTTTAGAGGCCCATAATTTATGGCTGTATTGTTATGGGTTACAGTTAATAGGGTGGGTGCTCAGTTCCAGGAATCAGTTCCTTGGCTTGATTAGCCTAAAATGGCTTGTAGAGTAGAATTTTTTAAATGCTAAGTTTCTCTAGCTAGGTTATTGTCAATTAACAGCCAGAAGGTCCTGCTTTTTCTTCAATGATTTACTAATTCATCATACATACTCACATTCACTCAAGGGGGACTAACCCAGTATAGCAGATTTTATCATTTTACAATTATAATTTCAATGCAGATTTTTTAACAATGGTCCAGGGTGTAACTTCATTCTACAGGGAGTACATTCCTTAAGGGTTTAAAAGTATAAAATATAAAATACAAAATGCCATGGTAAAAATGAGACAGATGAAATATGAAAATGCACTGTGAGAAATATATAAAAATACAATGTGAGATAGTGAGGATCAAAGGTTACCAGGGACAGTGAGTGAGTTAGGTTAGCACCAGAATATAGTTACAGTCTTTGAAGGGGATATTTTAGTTCTTTATTTTCTTTAGTGACACTGAGCTTAATTGATATGTAGATGTAGTTCATTAGGTTTGTCCTACAGAGAGCCACTTCAGCTTTTTGGCTTGCTCTGAGCCTTGCCACACCCATGTAATGAGTGTGCTAGGTTTCATCCAATACTTAGAAGGAAAAAGAAATGCACAAAATGAGGAGTACAGGCAAGACGGGGCTTCTTGTTATACCATCAACCTTTATCTTAAAAGTAGATACTACAGGAAGGCTGCTGCAAAACCTGACTGCAAAACCTGATCTGATGGTTAGAAATATTCTTCTAAATTTGCAAATTTACTTTATGCATGGTCATTTAATCCCCATTTGCTCTTATACAGACTTATCCTTTAGTCTAAACCATTATTTTATTTCCTTGATGTTCACCCCTAATATAATTCTAGAAAGCAACTGTGTACCATTTCAGCTTTGCTGTTTGAATTCATCTAGGTAAAGCATATGCAATATTTCAGATGAGAACTTACTACAGCTTTGTACAATGGAACAAATACTTGTCTATTTTGGCTGGAAACACCTCATCCGAAACTTCCTTTAATCCTTCAAATCTTTTTCATGCCCGTGTCATAATGGCAGCCAGCAGTCATTCCCTGATAAAAGAGCAAACCCAACTTCTCTTGTCCTCTAATTTCCTATTGATAAGTTCCCATCTTCTAGCAGATATTCTTATTCTCTGTAACCTAAGTGCATGATCTTGCACTTTGTACTATTAAATTTCATGCCGTTTCTATTACCATATTCCTGAAAGTTATCCAGTTCGGCCAGTATGGCATCCTGATTCTATACTGAGGATACCTACTAATTTATAAGGGCAGTCACAAGATAGACCCTTGAAAACCTTCTCTAATATTCTTAATCAGTTCCCTTTCAATAGTTCCCTTCCTTCTCTTTTTTGTTACTCATTGTAATCTCCCGTTAGCCCATTCCCTAGGCACCTAACAATCCTTGTACTTCCTTGTACACTATTTTCTAGTGTAACAAATAAATTACACTTTGTACCATATTGTGTCTAAAGTCAATATATTAAAAGCTATTCCATTTCCCTTGTATACAAAAGACTTATCACAGATATCAGGCTACATTATCATGACCCCTTGCTTTTAAACCTATGCTGCATTCTATCATGTTTTGCATTCAAAAGCTGGTTTATTCCAACTATGCAGTTGGTGTAATAAATATCACCCCAAGAAATCCTTGCCCCTCACAAATTATTTTCCTTCAAACTTTATCCCAAAAACATTGCATATTATCAAAGACATTCTTATAGGCTTTTAGTTAGCTGAATTATTTTTATTTCAATAAGGTTTTGTTTGCTATTCTATAGTTATATGATGCTATCTGCAATTTGCTGGAGTTATTAAATACTACAGTGGGATATATATGCTGACTGAGGAGTCTGACCTATGGCCTATGGAGAATGGAAGTATGAGAGACATAAGTTTGATGTTCCATGACATTTCCAAATAAACGTTTTTCAGTGGAAATATTTCAATATTCAATTGTTTCAAGAAAGACATTCTTCAGGAAATAAAATTCCAGACTGCTCTGCTAAATGTGTATTTATCATCATGAAACTAAAGTAGAATCCTTTTACACTTAATTAAAGAAGTTAATTGTTTCAAGTTCCTCTTCTGTCACTGTAAGTGGGTTGCCTAGCTTGATGCTTCTGTACAAGGGTTTTGCTTCCTGAAGAGCTCCTGAGAAGTTCTTCCAAATAAAACATAATCTTTAAGCAGTAAATAATCAAATAACAAAAACAAACACAAAAACCAAAAAACCCTTTTCTGCCATGTCTCAGGCACAAGGAAAGAACTTTGGTCCTGGACCCAACACAGCAGCCTTCTTGTAGCAAGCTGTTCTGCTAATAGCTTGCTGCTGCTTCTCCTGCCCACTCTTCTAGGAGCTTGTTAAAGCTGTAAGTGTGACATTCTCTGTATCATTATGTTCTGCAGCTGTACTCACTTAACAGAGCTGTCCCTTTTTAAGGGACAGACTGCCCTGTTACACATCTCCTCCTTACCTAAGAATCCTCAACACACACTTCCGTATCTAACCCTCTCTTTTCCATAAGAAGTACTTGACACTGGCACACGTAACTCCTAGCTGGTGGTAGACATTGAAGGGGTAGGATTGTATTGCCAGGTACCAATGCTTCTGGTGTTGTCTTCTTGCATCATGTATAACCATGCTAAGGTGGTGCATCTCCAGCAAGATAAAATTTGAGTGCCTCAGTTGCCCTCTTTATGGTGTGGAACTCCTCAATTATAGGGTATGTTCTTCTCAAAGTAGGAGCTTTAGAGTCACATACAGGAGTGAGTATTCTCCATCCTCAAAGTCCTGAGAAATAACAACCCTAAAGCCTTGCTCCACAGCATCTGTTTCTAGAATAACTCTGTGACTTAAATCCAGATGGTGCAGCACTGTGGTAGTACACAGTATCCATTTTCTCTCTCCAAAGGCATCAGTGCACACTGGAGAGAACTGCACTAGCCTGAGTGCTCTCTTGCACAACTTGTCAATGATTGAGGCAGAGATTGATGATAACTTTGGGATAAAAATGTTGGTAATAGCTCACCAATCCCAGGAAGGCCATTAGCTGTCTATTTGTCTGAGGTTAGGAGGTTGCTACCAGGGCCTTCACCTGTCATGTGGGATATAATTGCATACCCATTGCCTAGTGTGTACCCCATACTAAGTTTCTGTACAAATAAGCTGACATTTTGCTGGGTTCTTCATTAGGCCAGCAGACCAAAGTGACTGCTTTAACTTACTGGAGATGTTCCTTCTGTGTACCTGTAAACACTACCACATTATAAAGATATGCCAAAGCATACTCTTGATGCAGCCACACTATCTATAGGGGTGCAATGTGATGGAGGTGCAATGAAGACCAAAGGGGACAGTTTCCCTTCTTTGGATGATTACCACTAGGGATGGATCTAGGGCAGGGCTGGGAGAAGGGGAGATTGGGAAGTGCAGTTGCAGCCCCCTCAATTCATTGATTCCTGCTCTTCTGAAAGTTTAAAGTAAATGGACTGGCAGAGACACCTGCATTTCTATTCAAGTGCAGTTGAAGAAGTCAATTGACTTCATGGCTCATTATTATCTACTTGGTTTCTGCAAACTTCTTTATTCCTATAGTGCTAGCAATCTTCACATCTTCCTCTAATCAAGCTAGCCTTTTCTCTACAATTATTTTGTCTGTTTACTCCCGATAATCTGCCTCTCTTACCCCCAGCCTCAACCATGTCCATGAAGGGTGGCTTTGTTACTAGAGGATATGAACCCACAACAAATCCACAAAAGACTCCCACTGATAGACAGGGAGGTGAGGGCAGGGAAAAATCAGGCTGAACCAGCAGTCAGAGGCAGGAGCTGAAGCAGATCCAAGATTTTGCAAAGTAAGGATTCGTAGAAGTGACCAGAGCTTCAAGGGTGGCTGCACCCCCTGCCCCCAACCTTTTCTCCCCCCAACTCTTCCCCCTGCCCTGGCAGGCTGATTGCACTACAGGACCAGCAGTCAGGAACTTTTTAAGTTCCCAAATCATGTGACAATCCCCTACTTCCCCTCCATACTCAGAGGCACATCCTCACCCCTCCCCTCTTTTACCCACTTGTGGCTGTCACTATTCCCACCATCAGGTGGTGAGAGGAGCTCCAGAACTGCTCCACCCATGCTGTGAAGGATCCAGGCTCATTATGGGTCAACATTGACAGTGGCAACAGGTGCTTGCTCCTGGGCTGGTGGGGAATACACAGAGGGGTCAGACAAGGAGGGGAATCCCACCCGCCCATCACCATTGTGGCTGTTCAGAGCTGAGACTAGTCCCAGACAGCTGCTACAACAGGAGAGGATCAGGGATGGGAAGGAAGAGGAAACGTTGGGACACATATGCCTCTGAGCATGGACAGGAAGGGAAGGGGGGAATTCCTATTTTCTTCAGGGAATTGATGAGGAGGGGCTGAAACATTATGGAGGAAGAGAGCTGTGAGGGGCAGATTGGGTCTGTTGGGCTAAAATGGGGTGTGAGGGGGTTGGTAGAAATAAGGTAGAACTATTTATCCCCTGTAAATACACAAAGTTACCTATAAGTAAAAATAAAATAAATCCAGGTAATACATATTTTGCCTAGAGTCAGGTTTAAGTCTGATAACTGACATCAAAAAACTTGAAGCTGATTCAAATACCAAATATTTCATAGTGTGAATACCACACAACAGTTTCACTGAGGTTTGTGTGACCTAAACAACCTATTACTTCATGAAAAATCATCATAAGATTAAGCTCTGTCTGGCATGTTGAAGTTTTTCTGATACCTTATTTATTTTTCTCTGGGAGCTCATTTACGCATTCATTAAAGCACAATAGTTACTGCAGAGTAGCATCAGTGTGTGGTGTTTTTCATGACAGTTACTGCACAGTAGCCTAATAACACTGTGCAATAGCTAATTAGTATGGTTTTTGACCAGCACGCTACTGTGAAGTATTATTAGGCTACCACGAAGTATGCAGTAAGCATCTTACATAGATGCAGCCTGGATTTACTAGAAAAGGAGCAGAAATTTACCTCTCTCTCTCTGAAGCTTGTATCCATTACTTCTTGAATCTTCTGTAATATGAATTTTCTCTCATGTATTTATCTAGACATTTTTGTCAAGTTATTAAATCTCTTCTCATGTGGTGCACTTTTTAGCCATTGTTTATTTTTTTCATCTAGGGCTTGTACAAGCTAATATTGAGGTCAATTAAAGGACTCCCATTGGTATCAATGGGAAATAAAGCAGAAGCAGTGGTGGGTCAGTACATTCTGAGAGATCATTGTCTAACCTGTTCTTAAAAACATCAATAGTGGGGATTCAACAGCATTGCTAGGTATCCTATTTCAGTAATTAACTATTCTAATCAGTTTTCTTAGAATTTAACCATTTAAACCATTACTTCTTGCACATACTTACATACAAATGAATAGTGCACTAATAATACTGCAAAAATATTATATTTTATTTATTTCCCAATGTTAAGGTTAAATATTTTTGCATTATATTATATAGTCCTGATCAGTGTGAATACTAGCTCAGGTTTAAGACCCCTGGAGTTCTGCAAAATATATCAGGAAGGCCTAATATGAACATATACAAAGCTCATCAGCATGTTCCAAGTTTATGATCCTTAGATGATTTCACACAAATAAACTGGTACCTTTTTCTGCAGTGTTCATTATTTCCTCTGCCTGAGATTTTGTCTTTTTAAAGTACTTCAATAGAAATTTTGTAGGAATTACACTAACCAATAGCCAGACTCTTTCATTTCTATGTTGACAGTGTGTTAAATAATCAGTTGAATTCCCTCATTTAGGTTACATCCTATCCTAAAAGTTGTATTCACATAGAACCACTTCTTTAATTTTAATGCATTGGGAAATCACACACACACACGAAACTCAAATGTTAATCCCAAAACAACATAAATTATCTTAATGATGGAAAGTTTGATGTTTTAATACTAAACACACAGGGAGTAGCAGCCCTACTGATGGTTGATTGTGTAACTTCATAGCCATTGGGAATGGAGATCTTGAGTAGTGAAAAATAGGCAACTGAAAGGTATTGTCAATATACTGGTATCTTTTGTATAGCTCCAGTTAGAAAGGTAACAAGAGCCTATAAAATATTCTTCCTTCCATATCGAGTACACAAAGGCTAAACCTGAAGAAATATCAGACAGACAGAGAATGTGAATAATAGCCTTTAATGATATACTTCCAAAGGTAGAAATACTATTAAGAAATGCAAAGATGAAGTGCCAAGAAAGAGGAAAACGAGCAAGACAGCCAGCTGTCATAAATGAATATAAATGAAATTAAGTTGCCTGAAAAGCAGGAAATACAATTTGTGCCAGAAACTGTCATAATGATCTCATCCATCTTTCAAACAAGGAGATCAATCATCGTCTTGTCCGCATCTTCAGTATGCTTTTAACTTCAGCTAGTTACACCTTAACATGGAAGTCAAGTTAGCTAAAATTCTTAGTTTTCATTTGTGTGTCCCTTATTCTTTAGAACTGTCAACTATTTTGGCAGGCACTGGAAAGAAATTATGCTGATTCTATATTTGGGCAATAAGCAGATCTTGAGGAATAGAAAAGGCACTATGGAGTAATGACTAAAAACAAGGTTCCTGTTCTGGCTTCTGTTTCTGGCCTGCTGGGGGAACTTAAACAAGTCAGTTCAACTGTTTGGTCCCTAGTTTTCCTTGTCTACAAGAACTCTGCTTATATATCAAGGTTTGCTCTCTCTCATACCTTTAAAATGGCAGGGTCTAAATTATATAAATTATACCTGCCAGAGTAATAAAATAAGAAAACTGAATTTTGGGCTGCATCACAAGGAGTATTAGGTGTAAGACATAAAAGGTGATAGTGCCATTCTGTTCAGCACTGATTAGGCCTCATCTAGGGTATTTTATGCAGACGTGGGTTCCACATTTTAAGAAGGATGTGCAGAAGCTGGAGAAGGTCTAGAGACGGGACAAAAATAACAACAGAATTGAGAGGCAAGCTGTATGAGAAAAAGTGGAGAAATAAACTGTTTAGCTTGAAGAAAACACAATAAATAGGGGACTTGATCAAAGGCTTCAATAAGAACAACATCACTGGTATATGAAGCAATGGCTTTAAAATGGGCACATCTACATATGCACCATTACTGTGTAACCAAAAATTACTGCACAGTACGGGTGTGCACCTACATGTGCACACCCATACTGCCCAGTAACTATGATGACCTATGCCGACTTGAGAGTAAATTTGCTACTATCTTACTGTACAGTAACCCTATTTCTGTGGACTGACTTGGGAGTAAAGTTACTCCCAAGTCAGTGTTCATACAGCATTACTACACTGTAACTTCTACACATGTAGACACCAGTCTACAAACCACTTACTGCGCAGTAAATGCATGTGCAGACACATCCACTGGCACCAAGATTTAGATTAGTTAATGGGGAAAAACTTCCTTACTGTTATAGATTTCATAGACATTAGGTCTGGAAGGGATCTTGTGAGATCATTGGGTCCAGCCCCCTGCCCAGGGGGCAGGAAGTCAGGTGGGGTCAGATCACCCCAGCAAGATAAGCATCCAGGCATTTCTTAAAGGTATCTAGAGTAGGTGCTTGCACCACTTCTGTGGGGAGTCTATTCCAGACTCTGGAAGCTCAGATGGTAAAGACGTTTTTCCTTATGTCCGGTCTAAAATGGTCTTCCAGCAGTTTGCGACCATTAGACTTCATCTTCCCATAGGGTTCCTTGGTGAACAGATGTTTTCCCAGGTCCTAATGCACACCCTTTATATACTTATAGGCTGCCACCAAGTCACCCCTGAGCCTTCACTTCTTCAGGCTGAAGAGTCCCATGCTTCTCAGCCTCTCCTCATAAGACCTGTTCTCTTGACCTCTAATCATGCACATGGCTCTCCTCTGGACTCTCTCAAGTTTTTCCATATCTTTTCTAAAGTGTGGAGCCTAGAATTGGATGTAGTACTCTGGCTGCAGCCTCACCAAGGCTAAGTAAAGTGGGAAAATGACTTCTTGGACCCTGCTTGACCTATTTGGTGAACAAAAGCCATCGGGGTAGCCTACTACAGAACTTGTGGCTGCCACCTATGGGCAGCGATGACACCTAAGGCCACCAACTAAATTCTGGGGACAACAAATTAAAAAACGAGGCATTTTCATGAGGTCATCAGGACAAAACAAGTGCACCCTGGTGGGGATATCGAGCAGAGCACCTCAGTTGGGTTCTGCTTGAGATGTATCAGTAGATGCAAGCCAAAATTTTGTGTGCCTTGCCAGCTGAGGCATCACATTGGTGGCTCATGTTTATCTTGTGGTCAATAATGACCCCCAAGCCTATAAGTATGATATGGGTTTTTTCTCCCAAGGTGAAGCACCTTTCATTTCTCCATGTTCAATGTCATCAGATTTTGATCCACCCATTTTGAGAGCCTGTCTAGGTTGGCCTGAATTGCCAGCCTATCTTCTAGCATGACTGCACTTCCCCATAACTTGGTGTTGTCTGCAAACTTAGTCCACTTCTGACACCCAAATCTAGATAATTTATGAATATATTAAAGAGTACTTGCCCAAGTTATGAGTCCTGAGGGAGGCTACTAGCCACCATTCACCATGCTTAGTCAGTTCCATTGACTATCTCTCTCTCAGTCTGACCACAGAGCCAGTTACCCAACCTTAAGTTTGTTGAGGCTGCAGTTTCTCCAGTTTTACCATGAGGACATCATGGGAGACCAAGTCAAAGGCTTTTTGAAATCTAAATACATTACAGCAACCTATTCTCTTTTGTCCAGATGATGCATCACCTGGCCACAGAAGGAAATGAAGTCAGTCAGGCAAGACCTACCCACAACAAAACCATGTTGGCTTTCTCTCAGAATATTGCCTCCCGTTAGCCTGTTGTCAATGGTTTCTTTGATGATTTTTTCCAAGATCTTTCCAGGAATGGAAATCAAACTGATGGACCTGTAGTTCCATGGATCTTCCTTCCTTCCTTTCTTGAACATAGACACCACATTCACTCACTTTCAATCTTCAGGAACCTCTCCCAAACAGCACAAGTTATCAAATATCCTTACCATTGGTCATGCTATGATGTCAGCCAACTCATTTAGCACTCTTGGGTGCATTCCATCCAGGCCAGCTGACTTGTGGATATCCAGCCTCTCAAGCTGTTCCCTCACAAGATCTTCATCAATTATAGGTGTATGATCATCCTTACCCTGGTAGTCTTACATCCTATCAGGCATGGTGATCCTCTTGGACTGGTGGAAAACCAATACAAAGTAATCGTTGAGGAGATAAGTTCTTTCCTGGGTGTCAGGTGTCAGCTGCTCCATTTGGTTCAGCAAGGATTTGATGTTTCCCATTTTTTTTTCTGACTTCCCTCATATCTGAAGAAGGACTTTTTATTTCCCATAATTCCCATAGCCAGTTGGAGTTCAGTTTTAGACTTGGCTTTTCTAGTCCACTCCCTACAGGTGTGGACCAGTGCTGCATAATCCTCCTTAGTGGTAGTTCCCGAGTTCCATCCCTTATAAAGCTTCTCTTTTCAGATTCAGGAGGTCCATGATTTCCTTGCTCACCCAAGGGGGTCTCCCAATCCCTTTGCTACCTTTTCTATGGGCCAGAATGGACTTCCCTTGTGCTTTTAGGATCATGTTCTTAAGGAGCAATCACCCATCATGGACTCCCCTCCCTGTCAGATCATGGTCTCTCAGGGCCTCAACAACCAACCCCCTGAGCTTGTGAAAGTCAGCTTTCCTAAAGTCAAGGATTTCTGCATTGCTGACTGATTTGCCAGTTTTGAGATGGATAGAAAAAGTGATCAACTTGTGATCACTGTCACCAAGCTTCCCTTTGATCCTCAGGTCACTGACTAGATCATTCCCTTTGGCCAGTACCAGATCCAGCAGCTCCTTATCTCTTGTCAGCCCGTAGATTTCTTGAGTCAAATATAGCTCATCAATGCAAATGAAGAAGCTTCATGACTGATCACATTTGGCTAAATGCTCTTCCCATGAGATGTAAGAATGGTTGAAGTCACCCATGACAACCATGCACTGAGTGTGTAGCCTCTACCAGTTCCATAGTGAATTCATGGTCAAGCTTTTCATCCTGGTTAGGAGGTCTGTAAGACTCCTACAGTTATATCCCCTTCACCAGATTCTCCCCGTATTCTAGCCCAGAGGGTTCCAAGTCACCTTCCTTGGGTGCCAATGTCTGCTTGTAGGGAAGTGTACTGCTCCTTCACATAGCTACTCCCCCACCCTTCTTTGCAATATGATCCCTCCTGCACAAGCTATAGCCATCAATAACTGTGGTCCAGTCATAAGTGGAGTCCCACCAGGTTATAATGGAAAGCTTGTAGAATAGACTGCTCAGAGAAGTTGTGGAATCTCCATCATTGCATGTTTTCAAAAGGCAGCTGGATAAGCATTGTATAGAGATGATTTAGAAGTACTATTCCTGAATTTATGTACAGAGGTTGAACTAGATGACACTCAAAGTCCCATCCAACCCTATGATGCTGTAAGTCACAGTCTTCTCTAATCTGGATCCTTTAGACAAGGAAGTAAATATTTCTCTGGTATACTTAATGAAAATGAAAAGGACACTTTCCTTTGGCATATTCGGCATTATTTGTTTGCCATATTAGGATAATTTGGGAACTAGTGGGTAAGTGTTGCATTCATAGCCTACACAAATTTATTGCATGTTTGCGCAACTTATCACATCATATCAAACTAAGGTCATGTAGACGTTTCATTTCTACCAGTAGAAATCACCATTTTCCCAGTAGAAACCATGAGAGTATGGCCATTCTTGCTTTTTCTCCCAGAACAAAAATAGTGGTTCCAAGGGGGAAAAAAATGGCCTTCAACCAAGTAGAAGTAGCTCTGGGGAGGGTTTCTCCCAGGAAAATGAGCATTTGTGCAGTTTCCAATGGCTTAACTCCTCCAAGGAACCAGGAAAGTTGGAGTCATTTGGAAAGACACCCATACCTTTTGGAAACTGGGGGTTGCCTTGGTCTAGAGAAGGCATGTGGGCAGCAGTCCTGCCCCTCCCATAGGCCAGGAGGGAAAAGCAGGAGCAGCTGCTAGCTGCTCTCCACTGACTACTCACATATCAGAGTCACCAGTGTGAAAAATAGACAGAAGGTTTTCCCCTGCTGTTCAGGCTGCTTGGCTTCCAGGCACTGGGAGCTAAGCAGAGGAAACAGAACTACAAGCCCACACCTGCTTCTCACACCAGAGTCACCAGTGTGAGAAGTGGGTGGGGAACTTTGCCTTGTTGCTCCATTCTCCCCTGGGAATGGGAGGACTGAAGTAGTCTACATGTTCCCCAGATCAGGACTACCCCAATCTCAGGAAGGCATGAAGAACAGAGGGGAAAGGGAGAGGAAGAGAGAAAGGGGAATTACAGGCTCAGTGCCTCTACTCTTCCCCATCCTGGAATTATATCTAGTAGTGGAATTTTCCACCACTAGAAATTAATATGTGTATAGCCTAAGTGTTTTAATTTCTTTTGTAAATTGTCCTGAGTCTTTGTTGGGAAGGGTGGCATATGCATATTACAAATAAATGAATAAATAAATAAATAAATACTTGCACTGTCCAAACATGTGAGAGAGTGAAGTTGAGCTTAATTTGGAGCAGTCTCGTTGAAGTGAACAGGGCATTTTCCAGAGACCCGGCTGTTCCAGGTATGTGGTCTCATTGCTCAGATAGGAAAAATCAATGACAGAAAGGGACTGCGCTTCCTGGAGTCAGCACATCTTGACTGTGCCCTCCAGACTCCACTGCAGTTCCAGGATAGGAAAGGTTTAGCCCATGTAAGGAAATAAATTAACTAATATAACTCAAATGGTTGTATTCGTGCCTGCTTCTGGCCTTCCCTTGGCCCAGCAAGTTATCTTGGCCGCCTTTCCTCAGGCAGCCTAGCTCTTCAGGCCTTGCCCTTTATCAGAGCTAAGTTCAAGTGGGCCAGTCTACCCTGGGTAATGTGGGCATTACCTGGCATCACAGCACCCCAGCCCTGGCAAGCGTGCCAAGCAATGCATCCCAGCCCTGGTGCCAGGCAAGGCAGCTGGCGAGCGTTGGTCAGGGTTCTGTCTAGATAGTGGGAGTGGTCCTAGTTCTTGGCTCCTGGTCTTTTGTCTCTGTGGAGGAATGCTGCACACACTCTGGACTATGTTGGCATTCCTCCCCCTCCTGGGGTTGACGCAGTCTTTCATAAGAAGTTCCTGGTTAGTTTGAGGCAACTATGTCTCTTGCTTGCCTCCACATGCCCTGCTGCTGCCAGCAGGTGCTGAGTGTTCCTGTATCTGTCACCCATGCCTGCCACCTGCCTTCTCTGGCTGTAGCTCATGCCCACATGGATTGGAGGTTCCAACCCTCACTCCAGCCTGGGAGTGGGGCTTGAGGGGGTGTCTGCTGCATGCTGGCTGCCTGTCCAGCTGCCTGAGGACATGCTGATGGCTATCATCCCAGTGAATATGGGGCTTGGCCTAGCCCCTGCTAAAGTAGGATATGCCACTGCCATGGTGCACTTTGTCCTGTTAGAAGCCTCAGTATAAGAAGCCGCATTGATCTTTGAAATGGCTTCAGAAGTCTCCATCTACTGTACAAAGATCAATAGAATCTTTGATAATCCAATTTTTTTTGTTTACTCTTCTTATGTATTTTGTTATCAGTTAGACCTTCAGAGCATGGCTAATATTGACATGTGATAATTCATAACTGGTGGATTTTATTGCAATCCACTTTTAGTTAGACATCTAGGACAGAAGTACTTGAATAACAGTGATGCTGCAAAGAAAATCTAAATTGATTTTAAAAACTCACTTATGCCATGTTTTGTTAGAGGAAAACATTTCAATTCAGATAGAAAATCTTAAAATGTTTCTGTTTTATGTGAAGAGTAACTATTTATAAGTTGAATTTTAACATCACTATAAACAATGGCAGTAACTAGGGCTGTGTGACGCTTTGGTCCCCAAGTCAATACGGCAGAGATTCAGCCCAATTCAGTGGATGAATCTCGAAATCTAAATCAAATCAGGAGACCCTTCAACCTCTCTGAATCAAATTGGAACCATCTGAATCAATTCAGAGAGATTAGATGATTTGGATATAGACACAGCTTTAAATGTTTTTTCTACATACCTCAACGTACCAGGCAGCTCATGAATGCTACAATGGTGGGGCGGATGGAGCATCCCACAGGAGCACAGAGGGACCCAGAAGTGGACCAGAAGCACTTCCAATCCACTTCCAGGTCTACTAAGGAGTGCGCAGGGGGGCTTCCCCTGGGCCTCACCCAGCTCAGTGACCGGTACCTTCTGGGTCTGGGGGGGGCACCCGGGGTCCCCCTGCAGCTGATCACCGAGCCAGAGGGTATGGGGGGCGGGGGGAGGGCAGCATGCATGATGGTGGACCCAGAAGTGGACCTGAAGTACTTCTGTTCCACTTCTGGGTTTGCCACCAAGCATGCTGGGGGGCCCCCCTGCACTCCTGTGGGACATGCCATCCACCCCAGCATTGCAGCATTCATAAGCCATGCCTGGTACTTCAAAGTACATACATTTAAAGCTGTGTCTATGGCTGAATCACTGATTCTTGGAGTCAGCATCAAATCTTCAGATTTGAATTCGGCCAAATCGAATTGCGGACAGTGATCTGAATCAACGAATCGAATCACTGTCTCTGATTCAGACTGAATCCAAATTGAATACAGCCCATTTCACATACCCCTAGCAGTAATTCTTTTTGGCAAGTTGAAACTGTTCTATTAAAGTTATACTGCTGGCTTGAAGTACTGCTGCAACACCACCATACTTGTACAAAAGCAAGGGTCAAAATTTAAAAGAATTCCCCTGATTTGCCTTATTGTTCACTGTTTTTTTCTTTTTTTATCGTCATACACTATGTTCCATTTTATTTTTTTATACACTTGTAGAATGGATAATCTTATTGTATGCTTGTAGCAAAATATAAATCATGATATATAATGTTTAATGTTCGTTTTACTGTATTGTTTTGGTGAAACGTATAAATAAAACAATTACTAAACTGCTATTACTACTACTACTACACTTTTATTGCTGGCCTGAAGTATCACAGCAGTAACACCATAATAATAATCATTCATGAAAATACTCAGTATAACTGAGTGTCTCTTAAAGCTTGTCATCAAAACTTAATAGATGAATAAAAGTGAGATTCACAGGGCACCTCAAAATGAAATGCATAGGTGTTCTTTTCCTCATACATCCCAATGTCATTCATTTATGGTAGTTATTGACTTTTAGCCTTTCTTGCATCAAAAGGTAAACATCAATAATGCTTTCTGCAGGAACTTTATAAGTATTCAGTTAAGAACAACAAAGTATATTTTACATCAGGTAGCACCAAGGAATGGTTCAGTAAGCTATAAAAACCATACAAATATGTTGAAAATATTGGTTGCTTTTCAAAGAGTGAATATTGTTGTCATGAACAATCACATTTTTAATACACCTCAGGAAAAACATAATTTGAAATTGCATGCACATTTCAGCTTTATGGAACATTAATTAAGACATCATCATTTGTGAACATGCAGATTTGTCAAAAAGAACAGACTGCTGTTTTTCCTCCCTAAGGCCAGGTCCACATGAGCTGGGACATGTTTTGCAAAAGCACAAATATGAGTGGTACAAATTTATGCCGCTACTTTTCCCTAGTTCACACCCCTGCCTGTGTGCTTTGCAGCAGGACACATTGTCCCACTGCCCCAAGTACTGCAAGAGCAGGGGTGGTGGCTGGAAAAAGGTGCCTCAGGAGGGGCTAGTCATGCTCTGTACTGAGGCATCCTATGTTCTGGCCAGCTGGGAAGCAGCTAACACCTATAAACACCTAACAAATCCTAAGATTGAGGCTTATAAAAAGGTGTTCAAAGGTAATGTTTATGTGGCCATTCCTATATAATAGAAATCACAGTTCTTGACACTGCAAACTGGAGAAAAAAATTGGTCGTAATGATTATATTTAACGTCTCTGACAGGTCACCCTTATCTACTGATATGGAAAGTGTTTCCATGGGAGACTTCTGGTTCATTTTTAAGTGAGAAGTAAGCATATTGTTGTTCACCTCTGAGGTTCTAAATGGACTAAGTTCTGACCATTTGGGAGACCATGAAACATCATCATAATTGTGATCACTTAGATACGGAAAGTTCATTTAAATAGTGGAGAAAGACTGCAGGGAGTTTTCAAAGGAGGAGTGTTCAAGGGACTTGTAAGAATTAATCTGTGGAATTAATATTTATTAATTTCCTTTGTAAATGAAGTAGCAAGTAGTGTTAACTTTAGGGGATGGGGGCATCATTTGTAACTGTTAGTACAATTGTAAAAAAATATTATAAATGTCTGTACTTCTATTGATAAGTGATAGTTTGATGCAATATTATAAACAGTTATAAAAAACACCAGTTGCCTGGGAGTGAGGCCTTCATGCTACCTCTAAACAGGATGTGTTGTCTTTTTTAACAAATAGAGAATAACGGGAGCAGGGTAACTGGGATTGCAACTGCCCCATCCCAAGTGGTCCCAACTGGAGAAATACTCTATGGATCATATTTGCAGATGTACAAAAGAGGAAATTGTCCCAAGGGATAAAGAGAGTCTTTGAAAAGATATAATTGTTCCTTTAGGAACCTTTGGTGTAGGGTAGGATGAGACTCTCCTCCCTCTCAAGAAAACAAAACCCTCAATGGACATAGAAGGTCTGTTAAAAAATAAAAGTCTTGATCTCTTTTGGCTTGGTTTCTAACAAAACAATCAGAATCCCTACAAGATGGAAATTACATTTTCTTACCATCAATAATTGACAGGTGCATTTCTCAATATGACCTATTTTTTATCCAAATGCTTCTGTTTTTAAACAAGTGACAGCAGTGAACCCAGGGGTGTTACTTGAATCACTAGACTATAGAGGCAGTCACTCTCTTTTATTGCTTGTTCTCTTTGGCCCCATGCTTCTTTCTATCTTGGCTGCCCCAGGATCCAACTTTAACAAGAGGTATGGAGAGTGCTCTCATCCGACCTATCATATATATTAGTGGTTAGGGCATTTTTCTGGCAAATGGGACATTTGGCTCAAATCCTCTGCCCTCCCTTGAGTGAATAAGGTCTTGATATGAAGTTCCCTACTTTTTAGGAAAATCCCCTAAGCAAAAAAAAACTACTGGAAAAAATGGTAGCATTGTAATTTTTTTTTTGAGGTAGCATTATGAACAAGTGAATGGACTCACTAGACACCTACTTCAGAAGTGATTCTATGATTTTAAGTGGAGCTAGGTATAGTTGATCACAGATGAATTGAGGTGTCTAATATTGAGTCTGAGACAGGTACTTTAGATTTGAAGTGGGGAAGTGTTCAAGCAAAAATTTGTGCCGAGCGGTTTATATGTGCTACCTTTAAAAACTTTCTAAATTGCTTTAGGAGGCACTTCCCTTTCCCAGCCTTTATGTGATACCTACTCTTGCTCAAACTGGAACACTCTTCAGACTTACCTAGATTTCTCAATTGACTGCTTGAGGATTTTAGGGGTGCATCTATGCAAGATGTTTACTGCAGAGTAAAGTAATTAGCTCTACATATGTGCCTGTTAAGCTGACGTTAGTTAATTAAGTCTGAAGCAGTACTTTTATTTCCCTGCAGCAGTGCACATATAGATCCTGACCTAACTGGTTGGGGCATGAAGGTCATAGAATCATAGAACTGGAAGGAACCTGTAAGATCATCAAGTCTGGTCCCCTGTAATGGGCAGAAGTTATTTGGCTCAGATAAGCACAACAAGGTGCCCGCCCAACCTCATCTTGAACACCTCCAAGGAAAGTGATTGCACCACCTCTCCTGGGAGTGTGTTCCAGTTTCTAACAGAGAAAAAGTTCTCTTATATCTAGCCTGAACTTAACTTCTATAAGCTTATGCCCATTGGTCCTTGTCCTCCCTTGAGGTGCCTTCCTGAAGAGTTGATCTTGGTGTTCACCCATGATGTACTTGTAAGTGGCTATCAAGTCACCTCTCAGCCTTCTCTTGCTCAGACTGAACAGGCCCAGTTCCCAGAATCTCTTGTCATAGGGTCTACCCTCCATGTCTTTGACCATACAGGTGGCCCTTCTTTGTACCCTCTCAAGCTCATCCATGACCCTCATGAAGTGTGGTGCCCAGAACTGGACACAGTACTCCAGCTGAGGCCTCATAGAAAATAGAGAGGGAAGAGCATCTCCCTGGATCTATTGGTCACACATCAGCTATTTTGGCAACCTCATCGCACTGTTGGCTCATATTCATCTTCAGGTCCATCATGACCCCAAGGTCTCATGAAGATGCTGAGCCATCGTGTAGTTGTGGTGAGGGTTCTTCCTATCCAGATGAAGGACTTTGCACTTATCCCTGTTAAACCTCATTTGATTCCTGTTCCACCTGTGAATCCAGTCTGTCAAGGTCATCCTGGATCCTAACCCTATCCTCCATTGTGCCCACATTTCCCCACAGCTTGGCATCATCCATGAACTTAATCACTGAGCTTTCCACCCCCTCATCCAAGTCGTTAATTAATATATTAAAAAGCACGGGTCCAAGCACCAATCCCTGGGGAATGGGACACCACTGGAAATGATGATCCAGGATGAGGCCATCCCATCAGCTTACCACTCTCTGGGAGTGGCCTCTAATCCAACTGTCCACTCACCTCACTGTAGACTGGTCCAGCCCAGCACCTTCTACTTTGAAAGAATTCCATGGGAAACAGAATCAAAGGCTTTACTGAAGTCTAAGTAAATCATGTCAACCTCATGTCCCCCATCCAGATGGCTAGTTACCTGGTCATAGGACACAAGGTTTGTCAGGCATTATCTAACCTTGACAAAGCCATGCTAGTTGCTTCTTAACACCCTGCCAGTTACCAGCTTGCAATTGATGGCCTCCTTAATATGATTTTTAAAGATTTTATCCAGGAATGACCAGTCTGTAGTTAGCAGGGTCATCCCTCTTCCCTTTCTTAAAGATGGGCACCATATTGGTCTTCTTCTAGTCATTCAGGACCACTCCTGAGTTCCACAACTCTTCAAACAGCTTGGCCAGTGGTGCTGCTATAAGCGTAGCCAGCTCTTTCAGGATTCTTGGTTGCAGGTTGTTGGGCCCAGCAGACTTTAAAACATTCACGTGTTGCAAAAGATCCCTCACTTGTTCAGGGATGATTTCATGTAGCCTGTTGTCTTTCCCATATTCCCTGAGCCTCTGGTCAGGTGAACAGCTGCCATTTAATTTCAGAAATACTGACATTAAATATATTTAGTGTTAGGGTGACAGTATTTGGATCTTGGGGAGCATTAGATTTGCAATTGAATAAAAAGGCTATAACCTGTGGCCTAGCAGAGCTGCTAATCACAAGGCAGAATGGTGTGCTAGAAGTAACACTGCAAGATGCTTATGCAAGCATTTTCTTAACAATATAGTAGTGTTGTAAGATATATAGCTCATTGTGTAAAAATGAACAGGATGCAAGCCACCAGCTATTGTTAGAAGACAAAGCAGATTTTGCTTATGAATACTTATGCTAAGCCAGCCATTTGCTTATGCCAAGTAACCATCTTAACTGTTTCAACCATTTTCAAGTGAGTCTGTGTGCTGTGAATGAGGTGAAGTCTTAGGAATGTGGGGATGGTACAATTTGGGACTGAAAAGCCAGACTGGAATGTGAAAGACAACACATAACTGGTAACAGAATCTGAGATAAACATATACAAAAAGGTGAATGGTGATTGGTAAAGAAGCCTCCAGGCTATAGTCAAAGTCTGCCCAAATGACCTAAAGAAGTGAGAGCAGGGTCTTAGGCATGCGCTCATAACAAAAAAAAATTAAATAAGTGAAATACATAGGCAATTCCATGCTAATGAATTAAGCAGTAAACAGAGGTGGAGATTAAAATGGGAAGGACTAAGGGTGGAATAAAGAAGGGACAAATGTGGGATAAATGTTAATGAGCATAAACCAAAGTGTATAAATATGGAAAAAACTAATGTTCATGGCAGCGCCGCGGTTTGTTGGAGCTGGCCCAAAGCTGTCTCCATTTTGACTAAAGCTGTTGATGAGCAATGTGTGCAGGTAATGCATGATGGCATCAATCTGTCGTCTCCTTAGTTATTGGGCATTGCATGGAGTTGAGGTCTAACATTTAGGAACTCAGCTTTTTCACAGGCATCAACTGTGGGCTGTCCCCGAGTATTCAGTAGGAGTCCCACAGTTCAGCCTAATTTGTTGTTGCTCCCCATGTATCTGTAGAAGGACTTTGTTGTCTTTTATTCCAGTTGCCGGCTTGATCTCCATGACTGCCTTGGCTTTCTGTGTCTTGTACCTGCAGGCCCCAGCAATACAGGTGTATTCCTCTCCAGTTGCTGAGCCATTCTTTTTTCTTTTTCAATAGTTCTCTAATATCCCTGCTGAGCCAAGCAGGTCTATTGGCTCCTTTCCCATTTTTTGCCTCAGTGGAAATGGCCTGGTTTTGGGCTGTGAGTATTGCCTCTTTAAGGAAGCACGACCATTCCTGAACTCCCAAGTCATTCAGGTGCTGGTTGCAGAGGGCCACTCCAACTAGCCACTTGAGTTTGCTAGAATCTGCCTTCTTGAAATCCAGGACTTCTATAAGACTAGGAAATCAGCCAGAAGGACAGTGGATGGTGAACCTAACCAGGTCATGATCACTGTTTCCCAGAGTACCACCAATCCTTAGGTCACCTATGTCATCCCCTTTGGCCAGTACTTACCCCTAGTAGGCCCTTTCACAACCCGTGTCAGAAACAGGTAATTTATTGTTGCCAAGAAGTAGGCTGACCTACTGGAGGTGGCCGAGTGATCCTCCCAACAGATGTGATGAGTGACTTTAACTACCCTGACAATCATAACTTTAGTGCTAGCTGCCTCTGCCAGTTCTCCAGAGAATGCCTGATCACTCTCCTCTTCTTGGGAGGGGGGCCTGTAGTAGACTTCCACAATCAAGTCTCCCTCTCCTGATCTCCTTGAATCCTGACCCGAGGGTCTCAAGGGACCCTTCCTTGCTGTCAAACATGACATGTGGGGAGGGCTACTGCTCTTTCACATAAGTGGCCACACCTCCTCCCTTCTTCCCAGATCCTTCCTGTGAAGTCTATAACCCTGAATAGTCACTATAGATGACAGCCAATCATATCTGTCATCCCATCATGTGTCCATCAACCCAACCAGACTGAAATCCTTATCAACCAGGAGTGCTAGTCCCTCCTGTTTATTTCCCATGCATCTGGCATTCCCATAAAGACACTTGAGATCTCCCCTAGTCACCTCAGGTTTTTTGTCACAGTGCCTGTTGCAAGATGTCAGTACTAATTTTGTCCATTGCTTGAACACCCTACTGCATGTCATTGTGGCTAGTGGCTTCGTGTACAGCAGTAGAACCTTCTCCCCAGCCCCAGCATGTGCCTAGTTTAAAGCTGTCCTCAAGCCCTCCTCCATGAACTCCTGCACTAACTTACACACCAGGCCCAGAGCACATCTGTTTGGGTGCTCTGTTCATGTGGCTCCCTGGGGGCTGGGCTTAGTAGAAGCCAGGGGGGTGTGACCCTCCTCAGCTCCACTCAGCTGCCTCTCACCACTGCTCCTTGCTACCCACCATGGTCCCTGCTCACCTCCTGCCTTTGTGCTGGAGGGTCAGGGGTCTGCCGAGGGTCTACAGCTCATGACGGCACGATGGGCTCTCACCCATGCATCTCCACCAGAGATTTAAACTTTTTAAAAGTTTAAATCTCAACGACTCTTGGAGAGTCTTGCGAGATTACACAGCCAGTGCATGTGTGCAGACGGTTTGCACAGCACCATGCCACTTGCAGGAGCCAGAATATCAGACCCTGCTCTCACTATGGAAATAAGAGGGCCGGTAACTGCCCAACCCCCTCCCCCACTCCTGCACTAACTCATGTGCCGGGCCCAGAGCGCACCCATTTCCATGCTCTGCTCACTTGGCACTCTGGGGGCTGAGCTAAGTAGGAGCTGGAGGGAGGGGGGGAAGTGAACCTCCTTGGCTTCACTCAGCTGTCTCCCACTACTGCTTCTTACTAACTGCCACAGTCCCTCTCATCTCCTGGCTCTGCACTGGGAGGTTGGGGTTCTGTTGAGGATCTATGGCTCTCAGGGGTGCAATGGGCTTCCACCTGTGTATCTCCACCAAAGAGCCTGCTGGCTAGCCCCACACTGGAGCGCACTCATGCCCTAGGCAACCCCTCCACAGCAGGTTGAGCTGGGGGAGAGCAGTTCCAGACTGGCAGGCTGACCCCTGGGGTCCCCTGCCAGCTGGAGTGGCTCCAATCTGGCTCAGTGTGCTACAGTCTGGGCACACATTCAAGTGGCATGCCCAGGAGAAAAACTCCAGAGCAGTATGTACCAGCATTTATTGCTTCCCATTTATATGTTGATGTGCCTTAGGTACCTAAGTGGCTCAAACTTTATTGCTTCCCTGTGCCAAGATGCCTAGATTTTAGGGACTAAGTCACTGCCAAACTCCATCACTCATCACATATACCTTTTTAAATCTGTCCCAAAAGTCCTCAAATAGGTTTTGCAACCAACTTAATAAGCTTAGCCCCTGCTAAATAAATGAATAAATGAAAGATATTTACCTATTTGTAATAGGAATCATTAGGTAAAACTAATGGTTTGACCCACACTAAAATCTTGACAATAGGTGTTACAATAAATTTAGTGTATTAATATTCTTGTCACTTGATATGGGAAAGATGGAATTAGAATAAAGTTGTTCCTGGAAAGTGTGTGCATGTTCTCTCTTACCCAAATGATGTTATAAGAATCAGTCATTCTTAAGTTTGCAAAATATGATTAATACATTTACTCCTATCAGTGGGTTGCTCTTATACACTAACCCATATAATAGATAAATCAACAGAAGCCCCATTAATGCTGATGACCTAGCTTTCACTCAGAATTTGTCTGCTTCTCTTGAGGCCTCCTAAACAAGTTCTAATAATTTCTCTGTGCTTATTTTTATCTCCAGTGAAGTGTAGATTAAAAGTGGATCATGCAAACTGTATGTACATTATCACATCTTATAATATCAGAAGTCAATATAATTGGTCTCTGGCAGCAAAAAGGATACAAAATATTAATACCTACATTTTTTTTTCATATATTTTCACTATTATATCCCTCACATCACCTTTTGGGACAAGATGGAGTGCCAACACAAAGATTTTATCATTATCTGTGTTTTCATTACTGAGTTTTCTAACCTGGAAACAGATCTCAATTTTCACCTTCATCTTGACGAGCCACCTGTAAATATGTATTTGTTTTATTTTAACTTTTCATCTTCACAACTTGAATCACTTGCAGAGACTGAGCCCCTCAGATTTCATATGCTCAACTGGTTGCTGTCTTTATTTCTTAAGGAGATTATAATCTTAAAGAGGCACAATTATATCACCCCTTCAAAATATAAGCAATCTCCATGCCTTTAAAAATAAATCACATTCGACTATAAAAGCCAGCAAAGGACGGAAGGAAAAGGGAACAGAAAAAAAGGCTGAAATCATAGTAACAATACTTATAAGTTTGACAGAGTGAATTTACCAGATTTACATGAATAGAAGATGACATGGAATATACAACATCTCCCCATAATTATATTCTATATACAGAAAGTGTATAAGTGTGTTATAATTTCCAGGTATAGAATCTAATTATTGGAGGTTTCCCTTCAATTTTTCCCTTCCTAGTGCTACAGCAGGGAAAATAAGTCTGGGATATCAAGTAGTCCCTTTGCTTTCTGCTTCCCCCCAACTTTTTTTCCCCTGGCAGCCCCTTCCCTATCTTCTTATAGTCAGACCCTGCTTTACCTGAGCACAAGGAAGTAAGGAGCAAATTTGAAAATAATGACCTTGGAATTAAACATGGCTGTAACAATTTGCATATAGTATCTATACACTTAGCTCATCCAGAATTGTCAAGTTTCCTTTTTTAAAACTTCTGCAAGTTTTAGCATGCACGGCAAAAACCATGCTAACACGCTAATGTGCAGTAGTGTTAGTCTACTGCACATTAAGTGCCACACTAAAAGCACATGATAATGCTAGTGTGCAGTATAGCATCCTACTGCACATTTATTTAGTAGCTGATTATACAGATACTAAATTTAATGGTCAGCAGACACAATGCATTAATGAACGTGTAGGTTTGGGGGGTGGTTCTTTGGAAAATGTATCATATTCCAGGCCAAATTAGCCAAATCAGTTCCAAATCCTTTCAATTGGGCAAAACTCAATCGTTCAAACACCATATGTGGCTCTACAACCAGCAGGTATCCTCTACCCCAGACTTTTTAGCCTAGGGCTTCAGATACTCCCAAATCCATTGGTGGGCTTCCTAAATGCAGGTCCAGGCCCAGAGGCTTGGGGTTCAGATGCCCCCAAGTCTCACTTGCCCTTAGCCAATGGCCAAAGGAGCAAGCTAGGGAGAAGTCCTCCAATTCCATGAAGTAGGTGTGTAGTCAAGATCCTTCCAGTGGAAACTGGCCAATGTGTAGCTGATTATAAGACTCTCATAGGGCATCCAGTCCCCAGTCCATTTTGACAGTGGGGCACCCTCCACTACAGAATGCTATTTAAATCCATGCCTACTTTATGGAAGTGGGGGACTCCTCCCTAGCTTGCTCCTGTAGCCAGTGGCTAAGGGCAAGTGAGACCTAGGGGCATCTGAACCCCAAGCCCTCTGGGACTAGGCCTGAACATGGATGACCACCAATAGTTTTGAAGGCCCAGGCTGAAAAATTCTGGGGTAGAGTATACTTGCTAGTTGTAGTGCCCATGTAGTGTTTGAATTTTGTTCCATCAAGATGATTCAGAACTAATTTGGCCAATTTGACCTGAAATATGAAACTTTCTTTACAAAAAATTATATTTGGCCAATATAAGTTATATGTTTTATAGTCATGCTTAGGGTTGGCTGTATTTAATTAACTTCATGTTTGGTTTCCTTTGCTGAGCACATGCTGCTTTTGGTAGCAGTTTAGTGATAGGGAAACCTCATTAAATTTCATAGATTGCATAGACATCAGGGCTGGAAGGGACCTCGGAAGATCATCGAGTTCAGCCCCCTGCCCAAAGGGCAGGAAGTCAGCTGGGGTCATAGGATCCAGGCAAGATATGCATCCAGTTTCATCTTGAAGGTGTTCAATGAAGGCGCTTGAACCACCTCCGGTGGCAGGCTGTTCCAGACCTTGGGGCTCGGACAGTAAAGAAGTTCTTCCTTATGTCCAGCCTGAAACGATCTTGAAGTAGTTTGTGACCATTCGACCTCGTCATCCCTTGGGGCGGTCTGGTGAGCAAACGTTCCCCCAGATGCTAGTGGTCACCCCTGATAAACTTGTAGGTGGCCATCAGATCACCCCTGAGCCTGCGCTTTTTCAGGCTAAAGAGCCCCAGGGCTCTCAGCCTGTCATCGTAGGGTCTGCTTCCCTGACCTCTGATCATGCGC
>NW_005842122.1:1342720-1351189 GCF_000455745.1 Alligator sinensis
TGGTCCAGTCATGGGTGGAGTCCCACCAGGTCTCCGTTATCCCTATGACATCGTAATTGTTTGCACTGAGCATGAGGATGAGCTCCTCCTGCTTATTCCCCAAGCTCCTGGCATTAGTGTACAGGCAGGCAAGTGCCCCCTGGGGGGCTCCTTCCTTGCCCACAGATTTTACCAGGGCTGGGGCAGGGGTGGGCTCCCTGAAGCACCGTGATCTGCTGGCTTTGCAAGTATTGCTCAGCAGGCCAGCAGTGGCGGTAGTCCCCCCGTCCCCCAACGGGTTTAGTTTAAATACATTGTCTATTTTGCATTATAAGACCAGGGCCTTTCCCCAAGCCAATTTGGGAAAATAAACCTCATCTTGTATTCAAGTAAATATCGTAATACAATCTTTTTCCTTCTTACAGTTTATTGACTTAAGACAACGGAACCTTGAATATATTGTTACTTTGAGATCCATCGCGGGGGTGGGGAAGGAAAGTACAACAACAACAACCACCAACCTACAGAATCATGTTTTTATTCTAACATTTTTCTTCCTAGGACTATAGTGCCTGATCCTAATGTGCTCTGCATGTTATCACTATCATAGTGCAGGGTCCCCAGGGAGGGCTGCAATACCCCTAGGGCTCCATTTCTGTGCCAGCTTTGCCTTGCAGGCACCTTCTAATCTTACTTACACTATCTTGTTGGTTTAGGTAATAGATAGGAAGGCTGCCCTCAAGCTGCTCCACAGTCATGGTCCTGATGGACCCCATTAAACCCTGTGCGGTCATAGACCCCTTGCTAGGCCCTACACTAAGTAGGTGCCCCACTGGACACCCCAGGCCTCATAGGTTAGATAGGTTGTTCCAAAACTGGCGCTTTACCATGCCCCATACCTCACAGATGGTATATCAAATATTCTCCCTGTAATGAGGTCTTAGCCTAATTCAGCCTTCTGTTATCACCAGGCTCCTGGCTCTGCACCCACTCTATTGCTGGGCTCTCCACAGCTCTGTCTCCGCACCCTCTGGTGCTGGGGCACCAACCAGTAGTGTGCCCCCCCCCATGAGGCCTCCTCCTCCCCAATTGACTTCATCCCAGTCCACTGGTTCAAATAATAACATAAACACAAGCCCTTGGACTACAACATAACAAGAACAATAACCATAACACTGGAGACCACACTCTTCCCCTTTAAGAAGGCAAGCTTTTCTCTCTGTAATGTGCATCTCTTAGCCCTAGGTGCTGTAGAAGCTCTTGGAGCCTGTTAGTCTCACCAGTAGCAGAACAAGAAACTGTGCATCACCAAATACGTTTTCTTACAAGAGCTTCTTCCCCCTGGCTTATGTCGGAGAACTAACTCCTGCCAGCCCCAGCCTTGGGGCTTATATAGGCCCGGAGGCCTGTTTCCTTCCCATCAGCTGACTGGGTGCAGGTGCCAGCTAATTCCCTCATTAGCCTGCTGCCAGGGCAACCTGCAGCTGTGATGTACTGCCTACCTCTCAGGGCTCTCTAGCTAGGCTGCTTCTACTCTTAAAGGAAGAGGCTCACTTTAATGGCCTGTGACAATCATACTAGGCTAACAGTACCCACAACAGGCTCTTACAATGCCTTTTGATGATACATCTATAAGTATAACTTAAAGTCTTACAGAAATTAATGACACAAGTGATTTCTTGAGCTGGGGCCTGAGTTCCCATGCAGTTTTCAGGAATATAGTCTGTACTGGCCATTATGTTCTATTTGAGATGGTTCCCAGGATGGTATGGAGGGAATCCCAAACAGATTGAATATTTAAATTGTGTGACAATTTTTTAGTTTGGAAATCTGGAACTATTTTGTCTGTGTATTGTATGTCTATTATTTCCTCACAAGCAGATAAAAAAATTGTCTCTAGTGGGTTATGGAGTAGAGAAAATCCCACACAATTTACTGATTCGTTTTGATGCACTGGCTGGGGGAGTAGTTAGCTGATTGCACGATTTCACAATGAATACACACTCAATTCATACAACACAATTTTATTTTAAAATTCTTTGCTACGTATATAACACTGCTTAGCTTTAAGAAACACCACAAACATTAAGAACACAATAATTACATATATCAGAAACAATGCTCCGAATGCACTTCCTTCCCAAACAATGCTATAAGAATTAGTGTTACAAAAGCAACTACAATTACAACTAAAGGTTAAATTTGAATCAATACTATTATTTTTCATAATATACTTACAATCCTAGAATTCCGAGAAGCTAAATACCAAAATATGGTTTCATTCCTCAGTTGTACAAATTAATGGGTTGGCCTCAGTAGTACGGTTCAATGGGCTCGCCTCAGCAATACAATTCAATAGGCTGGCCTCAGCAGTGATAGGACTAAGTCCCCTTCCTTCAGTCCCTTTCAGGTGCTCCGCGGCTTCAGCATGAACTAAGAGATTCGTGTTCACGGAGAGGGTGGTTCAGGTGATCAATCTGATCCGGCCTACACTTGCGATTCTTCCTTCGTTGTTCTACAAGTATAGTCACCTCCAAATTGGGACAGTAAGTTACAGTTTTTATTGAGTGAGCTGGCATCTTGGGCCACTCCTACTCAAACCTGTCACTACTCCTAAATTTGGGCTCGGATCTTACTCAACAGATTCTTTTGCTTAATAATTAGTTTTTTTTGTTGAGCATTTTAAATTACTTTTGGGGAACTTCCATATCACTGCAAATGACCTTTTCTTACCAATCTGGTCAAAAGGCCCTAGGGTTTGGTCTCTCGGAACTCAGGATATTTGCTCTTTTTGTAAAAGACTTCTAAAGATAAAATTTAAATTAAGACTTTAAACAAAGTCAGGACCTTTTGCACGTAGTCCAAAAACAATGACCTAGATAAGGAGATGAATCTTATCTTCTTCCTGAAACTGGCTAATGGGCAACCATTACAAACATTCAAACTATTTCATTCAATATGACAAAAATAAAAATAAAAAAACAGCTTAAAATATAGCACGAGCATGTCCTATGGAGTGTTATATAAATTAAATGAATAGAGCCCCACAGAAATGTAACTGAATTCCATATAAGATGACTGCCAAAATTCAGGAAGGACTTTGAGATGTACTACAGGCATTAACAGCATGGGAATGGAAAAAGGAATTCAAGAGGCAATTAAAAGATTAAACCACATAGTAGTTTTGTGTTTATGTTATACTATCTATAACCCCTACTGACACCGTTGTCTTTTTCTCAGCTAATCAATCAAATTAAACTGCTCGTGACATAGTTTCAAAGATATAATGAATGAAATCCCATAAGGCTATTGTGAGTGGCACATCATTGACTTCTGAGTTATTTGTATGGGTAAACTAAGCCACAATGATGCTAAGTAGTAAATGCATTATTGTTACAATCAAGCAACATGGAGTTTTCACAATCAATTCTAATGAAGCGACATTTTTACCTTAAGTGCATACATAGGCTAATATTCAGTTACCTTCCTGTATCACACATATGCAATTTTGCATTTGTACCTACAAATAGTGACTATGCACTTTTACCACCTGTTGCTAATTACTTTAAACAACTTGCCAGACAAAGGTGGGCAAAACCCAAGTAATATCCCTGATAGGGAAAATCTAAGGGTGTTGTTAGATGTCATATTCTCCACATGTTATATGCTCTTATAATGAGAGTGTTTATATGTTAAAGTAAGAACAGACAAGATAAATATCCTCTCAAACTTACACCCCTTTGGGCAAGGATTATCTCCAGCTAGTGTTAGTTGGCTCTTGGTGCAATAAAGTCAGTCTGCTCCACATGGCCAATACAACAAATGCATTATTCCAGTATCCTAGGATGAACTTCTTCCAACCCCTCCTGCATATAGATGATCTATCATCTGGAACTCTGTTGCCTCAGACTGACATGAGAGCTCAGGAGAGCTAATCATCTGGGGGACAGTGAGGATCCATGGGGGGGGGTGGGGTGCAAGTGGGTGGAGAGCTGCAAGTGAGCTGTTAGGGGTGGCATAGCGGGGAAGGAGGGAGGGTTGCATGGCAGACCAGGACTAGTGATTGGGGAGCTACTGGAGAGACAGGCATCCACAGGGCAGACTTGGCAGTTCCTAGCCATGCCCCTGCTCCCCAGCTCTCTAGTAGAAGGTCAGAGTCATGCCTGTTAGTGAGGTTATTAACCCTTAACATGCCACTGCTCACAGTATGTGCTAAATTAATCCTGCCTAACATCCCTTACAGTTAACATGTGAAAATTGTAACACGTAACAAGAAACAATAGGCAATTATAGAATGCTTTTGAACCATGTAATATAATGTGATTGTTACCTATCCTGTTTTAATTAAGGATTTTTAAAAAATCATGGAAAGAATAATATTTGCATTCTAAATATTTTTAAAATTTCCAGTAGAACCCCTTTAGTTTAATCTAAATTAAGTTCTATAGAAAGAATTAATAGCCCCTAACTGCCCCTGCATAACACTTTCCTATGATGTGGCAGAACAACCTTCTGAAGAAGAACAAGAAGATAGAATATAATTAAGCAGTTCAGACTGTGGGAAGAATTAAATAAACAAATAAGATACAAATGTATAGCACTTTTTATTTAATAATACATAGGAATTTAGGAGCAGTTTTCACCTTTAGCTCTTCTATTTGCAGCCTATAAAAATCTTTATTAACTTGTCATGTTTACATTTCCCTCTTGCTTCGAATACTTCTATCATAAGTAATTGTGTAAAACTTTTTTGTAATCTCTCAGGAGGCACTTAATGTTTGAGCGGAGTGAAATTTCTTTACCAAGAAACTTTCTCAGAGAAAAAAATGGAGATGTAGGAGTATTTAACTATCTTGCAAAGTTGTGTTGATGTTGTTGAATGCTTCATCTCATTCTGTGATTTGTAAAATGAACCAAAACATATGAAAGGGATTTTTTTAGTCAGTACACTACTTTCTTTCACATTAAAAGTTGACAATTTAAATTAAATTTTGGTTTCCGCCAAGCATTATTTAGCACAAAAATTCTTCCCCCCCTCCAAGTTTTTCTTTTGTTTTGTTTTTTGAGGGGAGGGCTCTTAATAAGTCTTAAAAATATGTTACTGGTACTTTATTAATTATAATAATTCTTAAGTTCTTACAGGGCCACATTCAGGCTATATGCAAAAGCTGGGTAAGAAGTTTTCTATCTTTTGCTGTTCTGTAACAGGATCTCTGATGAAACAAAGATATTGGACCTAAAACTTCCTTTATTTGCTTTAAGCAGGCAGACTACTGTGTTTTTAATGTGAAAGTCTGCTTTTGATTTCACAAGTAAATTGTAATTTTTTTTTTTTAATAGAGTGCAAATGCAGTTCCCCACTACCACAAATTATGCAGTCAAGTTTCCCACGTTTGGGGAAATCACAAGGCCAGAGTGCAAGGGGCAAGCCTTGCCCTGGGAAAACCACCTGCTGGATCATGTTATCTCTCCTGCCATGTAAGTCAATTGTAATTGCAGAGGGTTTTTTTTTTTTTTTAATAATAGCTAGTGAGCACAAATTCGTAGACTTTATCCTGTTCCATTTACTTTCTCATAGGATAGAGAAAGTTCTATTTTATTTGTCATGGAATGCATGTCTGTACAGCATCTCAGTAAAATCTAATATTGCATTAAGTAGCCACATCTACATAAGCAGGGGCATGTGTTTGCAACAGCAAAAAATAGTATGGGCATAAATTTGTGCCACTACTTTGTGCTGCAATGCACACCCCTGCTCATTCACTTTTCAGTGGGACACATTGTCCCATTGCTCCATGTGCTGCAGCGGGGGCTGACTGAGGCACAGAGTGCCTGCACATGGGGCTAGTTGGCAGGCAGCCCCCACACTGAGGCACAACGTGCTCCAGCCAGTCGGGGAGCAGCGCGTGGAGATGGGACAGCAGGCAGGTCTGGGCTGCTCCTCTGTCTCCGTGTGCTTCAGCATTGGGGCTCTGCAGCAAACAGAGATGGGGGGAGCAGGCAGTCCTGGAATATCTACTTCCCAGCTCTGCATTTGTCCTGGCACACAGCAGTTTGACATTTTTTTGCTCTGCTTTATTCCTCAGGGGTTTTTTTTGCTACCAGGGAATCCCAGTAGCAAATTTTGCCCCAGCACTGCAAATTAGCAGTGCAGGGCATAATTTAATGTGCAACATATACAGATTGTAGTGCCTCGAAGAGGTTTGCAGCACCACAAACTGAATATGCCTGCACTTTTAGATCCAGGCAGTGATGTGACAAGCATCTGACATATAGTATTTGCTTGCTGTAACAGGGCAGCCTGGCACTTTATAAGGCAGCAAAAAACTTGTGGTAGAGCCCTAGCTGTAGAAGATTAGCCACTCAAGGAGGCAGTTAAAAACTTCAGAGAGAGAGCAGGAAAGGGAGTTAAGGAGAAGCAGTTCACAAGCAGGAGAGGGACTGAAACCCAGAGAAGCTCCACCCTAGAAAGGACCAGGGAAAGGAAAACTGCTGCCAGCCAGAGAAGGATTATCAGTTTTGGTTTGTTAGGGTAAAGTTACATGTTACGCTTAGACCATACAGGCACCAAAATGCAAGTGTCTGAATATTAAAGTTCATTAACTCATCCTAAGGGCCCTCTGAGCATTGCAGTTACACCACTTCAGGTGAGAGTTAACTCTTGGCTGTGCTACCTAGCTTGTGTTAGGGTAACTTCAGTCTGCTCCACAGGTGAGGAAAAAAAAACAAAGAATAATTTGAAGTCCTCTATCATCCTAAAATGCAGCACTTCTAGCTCCCTCCCTCGTTCAGAGCAGGGTTAGAGCCCAGGTGTTCTGGCTCCTAGCCACACTCCTGCTCAACAGCCCTTGAATGGCAAGTCAGAGCTGTGCAGGCCAGAAACAGTTTTAACCCTTAATGTGCGACTGCTCACAGCAGGGTTTAACTTTAACACTGCATAACATTCCACAGTCTTAGTATTCTCCAAGAGTAAAGTGTAACTTCATTCTATTAGTTTGTGTAAGCAAGGACGCTGTTTGCAGTTTAAAGGAGGAACTAAAAAGTTCCGGGGGGGGGGAAATCACTGCAAAAGGCTCACCAGTACAGTAAAGACTGTTTATGCATTTTAAAAGGCCAGCTGAAGAAGCCTTCAGGTCAAAGCCCATCTACAAGAGGCAACAGGTTCAGTAACCTCTTTACACTCTCCTTTACTCCCCAGGGGTGGAGTACCATGTAGGAAAACACTTTGTTTTTTTATTTGTATAAATTAAAGGTATTTATATTAAGTAGTGCAAGATCAAAATATGTATCTTGTTCTTGGTGTATTAGGTGGGTTTGGTGAAATCTTTCATTGGGGTGGCTTGTGATTAGATTCATTTTCAAGGCTGAATCTTTGAAAAAAACAAAACCCCTATATACTCAGTGAAAATACAAACTGTGTGGTATGGGCCACTGGATTCCGTAACCCTCTGGTGTGACAAACTGATGGCTTATGACAGGCCCCCAAGTGAATTAAAAATGAAAGGTTGTATTTAATTAAACATAAACATGAATAATGCAGTAAGCATTGCTTCCCATGTGTTACATTAGTTGAAATTAAATGCAATACACTCTATGTCACTCCTACATTTTCATTTTTCAAAGAATTTAATTCATAATAAAGAATTTTGCATTCAAAATGCATATGTAACCTTAGGTGTTATCTGGGAGAAACGTAGACATTTTTGCTGTGGTGTGGTCCCCAATTTCATTCCATGTTAATTCGTTTCAGTTATGATCTGTACATTTGGGTATCTGTTGTTGTTTCCTGTCTCAGATATGTTTTACTGTCATCCTTCATTTTTTTGCTTATCCTCCTGGTATACTTGATTCTTCTATTTTACATCTAGGTGGGGGCATCTAGATGAGATGCTTACTGCAGTTGCTTAATTAGCTCCACAGTAAAATGTCACCATCTACACATGCTGAGCTATTAGGCAAGAGTAAACTAATTGACTCTGCCATAGGTTAGTACTGCCCAACACAAGTACTATCCTATAGCAGGGTTATTTACTGTACCACAATGCACATGTAGATTGTGACCAGGGCTGGCAGGGGCACTTTTGTGCCCCAGGCAACCCTTCCACAGCATGTTGAGCTGGGTCGGACCAGATCCAGTCTGGGAGGCTGATGCCCTACACATCCACCTAGGAACAATAAACTCAGGCGAAAACTGCCAGAGTTTATTCAGGTGCATTAACTGCACATGCCAATGCACCCACTGTGTCAACCAGGTTGCTATCAGAATTCCTTGTTTTTATCCCCCACCTTCCCAAAACTCTGACAACACCAGAGCTGAAACAATATTGTCAAAATGGTGTTTCTACAGAGATCTTCCTATCAAGATACTGATCTTGTATACTTAGAGGTGTACCAGTTTATAAACAGAGTCATAAAATCATGCTACAGATCACTAACAAAGCAGAGTTTCTGGGAAGTCTATCTCGTATAACTCCTTTCTTAAATGGATAA
>NW_005842122.1:1351199-1378151 GCF_000455745.1 Alligator sinensis
AGTCAGCCCCATATCTACTCTGATTTCTGCCACCTCCTTTTAGTGTACTAGTAAGAACTGCATTGTTTTAACTTTCGCTACCTAGGCTCAGCACAGATCTTAGACTTGGTTTGTTAATACAATATTGATTAGTCTCTGCTCTCCTTTGATAATATCCAGTTGTTTTTTTCTTAACTAAAATAGATCATACCACCTTAAAGATAACCACGATATCATAATAAAGCTGTGTCAGCTATATTTTAACCCTTCTTCAAAATCATGGGGCCGCTCTGCAAATATTTATACATGGGATATCATCATCTGGGAAAATGTTTCCATTTTTCCCATGCTACAAAGTACAACTGTTCTTATCACATTGGCCAATGGTGTCAGAGCAATTTATACAAAGACAAATTACATAGCAGATGGGTCTCTGTTGCTTGCTGCAGCCTAAATGAAGTGGGCTTTGTAAAGTTTATCCAACTCTGCCACCTGCAAGTTTCAGAAGCGCCTGCTTGCATCTCTTACAAACTTCCACTTAACATTTTGGAAAGTCTAATCAGACGTAGAGGGAAAAAAAATCCTTCTTATGAAGCTTCTTAAAGTTTAAGTTAAAAGCTGCCAGACCACTGGTAAGTGACTTTGAAGCCTTTTTAAAGCATTTTTTCTTCCTTTGCATTTACATCTGTGTATATCTGAAGTGCACACATGTGGCTCCCTTTTACTTACTTGAAAAGCTTACTTGGAACTTTAATTAGACCCTTCTAAGCTTTCTTGATACATTTTTGTTTGCTTGTTTTTAAACTGCAACTGGAACTAGATTAATACTATCAAGTCCCAGAAATAGCAAAAAATGTTAGTGGTTGCTGCTGCTAGACTGGGATCTGGGTCTCATTCCAAATGCCAACTTCTGATGCATTAATTTTGACAGAAAACAGGTTTCAAAACTCAAACTTGTTAACGTGATCCTAACAATGGGCAACATTAAAGTGTTAAAAAGGTTTGGCATTTTGAGTACAAAAAACTCAGTCTGCTTAGTCATATGACAATAGAATAAGTAATGAGAGGAAAGTTATTTTGTGATATTTTTTATTGGACCAAATACATAGTTGGGAGAGATATTTACAAGCTTCCAGGTACACACCACCCTTCTCGGGCCCAAAGTCTTGTAAAACCTTTGCCTCTTGTACATTTACTGGATCTTCCAGGCTACACCACCACTCCATCCAAACTATCATTATCTCATTATTAAAAACTCTTCAGTATAGATTACGTATTTTACATTTAGAAATTAAACAAAACAATTTATGTAAGAAAAGAGATGCATATAGTAATTGTCTGTAGCATTTTACCGAAAGAAAAAGTCCTGAAAATTGTTTGCTTTTGAGTAGCGTCTACTTCCCGGGCCAGGAAGCCTGACATCAGATCACCACATGAGCTTCCTTATCTGTTCTCACCCTGACAAAACTTAGACAATGAGAGATGTGCAAATATTTTTGATGATCAATTTCTGACCTTTTTTCCTGCACCCATGTCATGTTTTTTTGGAGTTAATTCACACAATGAATATGTCTAAATAAACTGTAATGGCAAAAGTTCACAAATATTTGATATGAGTATTACACAAATAAGGCATTTTGTTTAGTTCAAGTAAGTAATTTATGTTATGAGTTCCTGTTTCTTTTTCTTGTTCAGCTGTGTAAGCCAAATAAGATTTGAAGAAGCCTCTGAATTATAAAGTACCTTTTCTTTCCAAGAAATTGCGGGTACTTACTCAGGTAAGAGAGAGAGAGACCTAAGAAGCCACAGAAAACACTGAAAGGAAACTGCAAATTTAACAGTCATACCAATGAGTTTTTAACTCATGGCAAGTAATACCAAGGATCTAACGGACTAGAATTTTAGAGGAAATAAATGTTTAAAACCTGCTGCAATGTTTGCCTATAATCATGTAGTTAAGGTTTCAAGGCACATACATACCATTAAGACTCTCAAATATTCATGGAATTCGGGCAAATGTTACCAACCTCAGACAAGGTGAATTAATAAATCAAGAAAATATTGAGGGGAAAATACAACAAGCGTTTGCCCTATACTTTTGAGAATGCCTATGAAAGTTTTGAATCATAAATGTAAATATATATTGAAGCATACCTAAAAATAATCTGAAAGTCGCCAATTACTCCCATTCATTAAAGCAAAGAGCAGTAACAATCTGCAGACTTCTTATGCTTATAATTATATAACATACAACATAAACTACAATAAAGAACACTAAGGTTGCAAAGTCAAGCAGTTAACAGTCAGGAGTCACCCTAATTAAGGTGCTTTATAAAACCTTTAATTGACTTTTTTGTGTACATGCATTATGATAAAGTCTTTAATTATATTAACACATACTTATTTTGCTTAACCAAAAACCCCTCTTGTCCTTGCACATGCAATATTCTGGCATTTCCTAAGTGTTGACTATTTGACTTGGCAATGTGTCCCTTGCAAGCTCACCCAATTCCATGCCTCCATTAGTTTCTACCCACTGCAGACTGCTATCTTCCCTTTTCACTTCCCTTAAGTAAAAGTGGCACCCTATAGCTCTCTGTGAGTCAGGCAGTTCACTTTCCCTTCTTTATGATGCCTTGTTATCTGCAGTGCAAGTTCTGAGAACACAGTTCACTTTGTTCTTAATTCCAGGGCCACAACAACTCCATACACTCCTGCTGGATGGAACAAGGGGTATGGAAGTTTCTTTAGCTCTGATATGTTCTACAGCTCTGAGATGGAGAATCTCATTCAATCTCCTGGGAATGGTAAATGTTCAGTCCAATTTGCATGTAAGAGATTTTTTATAGGAGCCATGCTCTACAAAACACCTCTGAACATGAATAAGCTAAACTGAGCCAGTGTTGTAGCAAAAATTGCATCTTTCCTATCAGAACAACTACTTAACCCATTTTCAGTGGCAAGCTTCAAACCATGCTGAGCTTCTTAATGAAACAATTGCAAGGATGTTTTGGTGTGTTTAGTTTTGTTTTGAAGATGAAAAAAACCCACAAATGATTTCCTTGAAACTTCTAAAAAAGTCTGAGATCGCCTCCATATTTTGTAATGCGTTAGCAAAATTGAGATAGAGACACATTCTTGAAAATGTTGACCTGAACATTTAATTTGGCAAAATTATAAGGTACTGAAACCATCGTCTAATAAAGCAGACTTACTGGCAGTGGTAGTAGCAGCTTTCTATCTATCAACCTTCTTACCTATGTCGTTTTTAAAACGAGCTTAAGTGATTCTGTAATGTGTAAAGAATACTGGAGTTTTTGCTTTGATCTTTGCATTGGATTTTCTTCAGATTCTGTACCATCTTAATAATTATTCCTTTCCCAATTCTAAATACAGTATTTAAGTCTTTTCAGCAACATAGAAAAAGGTGCAATGGTTTCCCATACACAGACAGAAATCCCGAAGTAATTAATTTTTGATTAAGAAGAACAGATATAAAAGGCTAAATTTTGTATTCAGTTACATTGGTGAAACAAAATCTAATCTCTACCAAAGTCTCCACTGTCCATATGTCTGAAAACATAATAGGCTGAACACAGCCTTTATACATACACATAATTCTTAGTAATTTCAAACTGAAGTGCTCATGGTAAATGCAATGCCATTTTGCAGTTAAATGTCTCATGTTGAGATGGAGAAGCTGAGGCAAAGACTAGGCACGGACATTTAAAAAGCCCAGGGTGGAATCAAACTCAGTTAAGTGGCTTTCTGTAAGTGGTGTAGTTTAGATCAGTAAAGAACAAGCAATTTGCCCTAAGCCACAGTCTGTATCATATTGCCTGATTCATACCCATTTTACACCTATTCTGTGTTACTAAGGTACCTCAAGTTTCATTTTTCTGTATGGGAATCAGGCTTGTATAGTAACACCTTATTTCAGAGCAACATTTAGGTCTAAAAGCATGCTGAACTCTTATTAAAATACTGAAAGAAATTCTATCTTTACTTACAAATATGCATCTTATTACATATCAATTTGATTGCACAGATAAAATTAAAGGGGATGAAAAGGAACTTGCTTCATTCTTGTAAAGTACTAGCATCTCTCAATTAAAGGTTCAGATGCAATTATAAACCAGAAGAAAAGCCCTTAATGTATTATAACGTTGGAAACTACGCTACTTCCATGAAGAGAGATTTCACAAATTCACAATTTTATGTGCTATGTTTTGATTTGTGTAAATAACTGTGTGAAATAATAATAGTGATGGTAATGCCTTACAGTTACATAGTGCAAATGCATAAAGTAATTTTTAGAGAGAAACTAGAAATGTGAGGTTAATCAGATGCAAACACTACAGACAGAATCAATACAAAGAATATGCCACAGTTTATTTTCGGTATAACTGCATGCAGCATACAAATTTCCCACATAAACAAAGGGGAAAGTAAATGCACGCTTTATTGAAATAAAACAAGATGGAAATGTTGGTGAAAGACCAATGTAAGAGCAATTCAATCATTTTAGATCATGTATCAGCTGTTGGTTATCTATTTCACCTCTTTAGAAAAAAGATCTAAGCTAATTGAACAGGAAAAATGCCACTCTTCTATAACAAAACTCTCAGTAACTTCAATAAAGAGTCACTCTCCCGAAAATGTATTGATCTGTATTTGAAAGCTGATTTTAGATTTTTCACAGAAGTTCATGTTAAGCCACTTTCTTTGTTTATTACTTACTCCTAAAACACTGACAAACCCATATTTGTGCTGGCCATTGTATTCTTGGGGGGTTTTTTTCCCGATGAGAAATTCTTGGCCCTTCCTCAATGTAGGTAAACTTTACAAGAAACTTTTAATGATATTCATCTGTTCTCTAATTATTAACAAATGCAAAACCCAAGTCAATTTGACAAAAAAGCAATAAAGTCATTAGCTCTGTCATACCTACACATTTGATAAAAAATATAAGTTGGATGAGCCATTGAACTAACACAAATGTGGAAAATAAATGCATGATAGACTTAATTTTGTAGTCAAAAGGACAGGGATTTCAAATCCCACAGGAAAAGATGCCTTTCAATTACAGAATTTGAAAAGTATTAATTGTAGTGAGATACTCACAAAAAAACAAAAAACAAGCCAATTTGCCTATGTTTTAAAAATACTGAGTTTTTGGGGCTACTGAGGTGCTATTTTTTATAAGAAGGGATACAAGAGCCCTAACCTTACATTTGCTCAAAAAAAAGTTTCAATCGCTTTAGTCAGCTCAAAACATTCACTTGACTTGTGGATTTATTTTCTAAACTTTTATTCTATCTTTTGTATTTGACTTCATTAAAAAATGGACACAAAAAATAAAATCAGAATTAATTTCGATACTTTTGAGGGGTTGGGGTTGGGGGTGAAGGGACCCTCCTTTCCTACCATACTTTTTAAATGGAGCTGCAGAAAATATAGATGATATTTGAAACTTTCAACAGGACCTAATTGCCCAAGTAATTTTATTTATAATGTTAGTGACAATTAAATCAAGATAACTACTCAGATAAGTAAATGCTTACAGGATTGCATCCATAGTAATCCTGAAACTAGCTGCCCAACTCCCATTGGAATTAAATATTTAAATACTCTTGTGAATCAGACTTCAGATTTGAAACAGATTCTAAATTTGCTCTTGGGTAGGAGGGAAACAAATGAACAACCATAAATGACTACAACTTTGGGTCTGATTTAACAGTGACTCAGTTTACCATGATGACATTTTCACAATTTTTTCCTCCCATCTCATCCCATTGCTAACTGTATAATGTTAAACATATATGATAGTTGTGCGGGCCGGGAGCGGTCCGAGGCTTTTGGGGGCGCGCGGCAGACTGTGGCCAGCAGCCCTGGCACATGGGTCAGGGAATTTGGCACAGCGGACTAGAATTAGGCACGGACGCGTAGCAGTTGATTAAAGATTATTTTACTTACACCGTAGATGGTCACGGTGCAGGCAGGAGAAACTTCGCTTAAGTTGCAGTTACAAACGAAAAGAAAACTCACACAAACAAGACCCGTAGAAAACTCGAGCCTCTTAAACCCGGAAAGAGCTCTGGATACACACACACACACGAAGTTTGCTAGGCTCCGTGGACTGAGCGCGCAGGGAAGGGTACGTCGAGGGATCAGGCGGCGACGGGGAGAGGCTAGAGGTTGATCAGGCCCCTGTATCCTTCTTAAGGCACACACTGGGTTTTTTTAAGCTCCACAGCGCGCTTAGAGTTCTTCACGAGATGGATGTGAAGTTTTCCTCCTCCAACTTGGGCGGAAACTGCTCAAGCCTCTTATATGTCTAGCAAGCCAATCGCTAGCTGCCACGTGGGAATAATTTAGAAATAGCCAATAATGGGACACAAATTTACATACGAATGGCGGGAACTCCTTTGCACCGGGGTTTTCTCTATGCAACTGAGAATTGCACCGTGCAAAGAAAGCTCCTCGTGGCGGGAAATAATTCTGCAGTGCCGAAGCACACACACAATCATACATACCCTTGGGTCATGACAATAGTAAGAAAAAAAAACCCCAATATGAGTATGTCCGTGGAGCCCCTGGAGCTAACCCCCCAGATCACTAGTTAGAAATGAGAGCCTTGTCCTTCACACATGCCTACAGTCACAAATTAGCATAGATATTTTAGGATATCTTAGGAGCAGCCTTCAGAATATGTCCAAGTGGGTATAAAAGTCTTATTTCTTCATAGAGCTCCTGGCTTTGTTCTATACCAGGATTCCATATAGACATACTCAACATAATCACTATTGCAGTTTATTGAAAATATATATATTGTAGAGTCTGATACTACTCCCATTGACATCTGTAGCAAAACCAAATGTGGATGGAACTGGGATATTTTTTTCCAGAAGTACTACCTTTGGTGTGAGAATTACAAGATGTTAATACACTGCAATATATGAAGCCATACTGCACAGCATGTGGTGTTGTATTATTGCTTACATAACCTCCTGGTACTTAACATGGACTAATTATCCTAGTTAAATTAAATTCTTATTTGAGTCGTTTAATTTAAAGTATAAACATAAAAGCTTTCTTACCTACTGTACCATACTATAATCCTCTCATGAATAAACACAATGTTATAGAATAAAGAAAACGGCTACCTAATTATCCTTACATATTCATACACCAAATATAATCAAAGCAATAATAAAGCTCACTGAGGTCCATAGTGCACACGCATGACTCCATCAGCCCTTAGTGAATCATAAAGGCCCACAAATAACAATGCAAATCAGTCTTCCATGAACACAATACACAGTGAGACAGCAATATTACAGGAAATATTTTAGTCTGCATACAGAAATAGTTTCAGATAATAAAAGTGTCACCTTACGATATTGCAAGGGACTACTCAACACACTTCACCAGGTGGAATTCATAACAAACTAATGACCCATAGTTATCCTCTGTAGATTTCAAAATGCAAATTGACTTATTATGTTTCTTTAAAGGAGACAAAAAAGGACTATAATATGTTTGCTGTCCCATGAGATGCTTGTTCCTGCCCCCCCACCCCCAACTGAAGTCAAAGCACATACTTATTCATATGGGAAAATGTCCTTTCATCATCCAAAAGGTATAACATCCCTCTACATAATGCTTTATAATTCTTGTACTATGATTACCTTGAGATTCAAAGGAAAGAACATATAAAGAAATTTCTTGAAGCCAGGTACAATAATTATATGCTTGTTACACCAATTGCATAAAGTCTGGATGAGCAGAATGACTGAACAATATTTTTTTCAACCCATTTAACAGTGCTTAATTGGTTCACATAGATTCGCACTATCCAACTCCACTGGGACTAGTGTCATTTATTCCCTCTTCCCCCCCCCTCCCTTTTACCCATCCCAAAAAGCAAAATACTCTATGCAAAAATGCATTTATGCATCCACAGTGTCACCCATATGATGAGGGGAACAGCATAACAGAATCTAGGGAAGATCCCTGCCAAAATTTGCAATCATGCATTGAATGTGTGATAGAAATTACCTCTCGTCTCAGAGGACCATCTTTGGGAAATATTTTCTGACAACTTTTTTCTTTGAAATGTGGGCAATTTGATTGGAAAACTCTACTGCAGTCCTTTTCATGTCTGTCTCACTTTCCTTTTCTGCTTTCTATTGAACCTCATCTACTTCTTGCTGCTCTGGATTAAAAATGGAAGACAATCTATTTATGGCATAAACTTTACCCATAGGGCCAAGCTAATCCTCACTTCTCATTAGCACTTAGGCAAAGTTACCTGAAAGTCAGCTCTGAAGATGCACATGCAGGGAGATAACAGGTAAACTTATTTCAGAGATGTATTTGGTAGCCGTGTTGATCTGAGACAAAAAGAAATGGAAAACTCTAGAACTCTTGGTTCAGAGATTATATCTTTTATTAGATCAAGAAATTGCAACAACAAAAAAATCTTTTTTCTGATATATATATATATTTGAAGGTAAACTTATGCTACTGTTAGTATACAGAATTTTTCTTTACAAAAATAAATAAATAAATAAAAAATCTGTGCACTTGGGATTTGACCATGGGGTACACATGCACTTGCACTTTAACCTTCCTGGTTTTTTTAAATATTTGTATAATAGTTTAAAAATCAAAGTAAACGGAAAGATTCCTCCCTCATTGCACCAGTGCTATTAATAAAGAATCTACCTCACGTACTTGTGAAAGACAGTTTAAGAAGAGGATTAGATTTAAATGCAGCTAGAAAATGAAGCACCTTCTCAATTTTAAACAGTCAAGTGGACCCATTGAGGTCACATGCACTTAGGATTACTCACTTGCTTAAAATTGCAAAGCTATGAGTTCTTTGTAAATGGGCCTCAGAGTAAAAATGAAGTACAGTGCATGGTTAAGAAATTATATTTTGCATAGATACTGAACATCACTGTCCCTGTTTCTAATATCATTCAAAAACAATCCCTAGTTTGTAACCCAGTTTTTGGTTAACCATGCTGACACTCTTATTCGTTGTTCTCTGAATAATTGTGTGTTTGTATTTGATGAGACTCTGAAATTATTTCCAGAGTAGTACTATATTGCCACCCAATGCAGATAGAGGTCACAATAAATATGCTGTCTGTGAAAGAAATGAAAAAGCTGAGGATTTTTTTCTAGGTCTCTTTTTCTCCGTCCACTGTCACCAACACGCAGTGTGCTAATTTAAATGTGGTTTGTCTCTTTCTCTAGTTTCTAATATTCTAACCACAGTACCTATGTTAGAGGTGCTTAATGTAGTGGTAAAAATAACACAGTATATTTCTGGACACCTAACTAGATGCTGCACTAACCCCTGGTGGGCTTATTTATCCAACAATTACCACTAAGGGGACGTTATCATTCAACTAATAGCTAGAGGTAAAAGCAGTAATGCAGCTCCTATACATTTCAATTTCCTGCCTCTCTTTCGGAGCAAGAAGGTTATCTAACAATGGTCTCAATTACAGAAAAACAACAGGAATAAACCTTTGAAAAAAAATGACTGCGTATTTCAGAGAGTTAACCTTCAAGATTCTATATGGCTTAGTCCATTTATAACCAACTTTGTTCATTGCTTTTATTTTCTTCCTAATTCACTGAGATAAGGAGTTGTTAGAGATATAATAGGTTGCCATTAAGAAGAATTCAATCAGCTTTCATATGGATATTGCTTTGTGACTTCAGCAACCAAATGCATGTTTCATTTAATTCAGCATTTTATACGGTTTGCTAGAAGGTTGATTGCAGTGGTGGAAGTAGAAGAACAGGAAAAGAAACAAGTCTCATGTTTTTGGCTCATTACCTCTAAAATGAGGAGGTACCATGATTGGTCATAAAGGTGCTTCAGAGACTCTAAAAGCCACAAGGCAGAAACTATAATTAGTTTCTTTTCTTCTTCTTCTTCAGGAAAATAGTCTAGAAAGATTATACTGAAAACTGTAACTGCACCTAAATTATAAACTCATTTTAAGAATACCAGTGACATTTGTTTATTGTTTGTATCATAAACTTACTTTCAATTGATTGCTCTCTTAGCCTACCGCTCTATTTTGATGTACATATTTGATTTAAAAAAAAATCTATTTCTACCTGTAGGTATTTTTTTTAAATAATAATTGAAGAGGTAGATAAATTCCTGGCAGTCTGTCACACCAAGTAACCAAGATTTAATCAACAAATAATTAATCATAAGAACCAGTGTCCCCTGTGGGTACACATCCTGACCACACTTATCCATATTCAAACCAGCTGAAAGTAGATTTGAAGTATGAAGTAAAGCTCAGTAGATTTGACCACCTGTTGTAAAGAGTGGAGCTATATCTACAGCCGCTAGAGCACTGAATGGGATGAAAAACACTCTCTAACAACAATTAAAACATCAAAAAAGCCCCAAATTATTTACAGCTTCCTAAGTCAAAACAAAGACCATAAACCCCATTCAAAAACTATCAGTCAAGCAATTCAGATCCCAGAGTATTGGTATCATGTACTCAGACTGAAACACTCCATTTAGAAAACAATCTACTAACTGTGCCCTAATATCTTTTTCAAAACCTAATTAGGTAGTCTTAGAGTCTGAATGTATCACAATATTATCTAGATCTACTAAGAAAATTACTTTTCCAAGGGAATTTTAGCTCCCCCCACACCATTTGCTACTTTTTTTTGACAGAAAAAACCCTGAAAACCAAAAGCTATTCAACTTGGGGGTTTGTTTTCTTTTTTAATAAACAATATTCAAATAAAAAATGCAATTTTAACACAAACAAAACATTTTAATGAAAAGGTTTTATTTTCTATTAAAATATGTATAATATTTGGTTTGTGGGTTTTTTTGTAGTCAATATTTTTAATATTGGCATTATAGATTGTAATTTACCCTGCGATGGAAAAAAACAAGTAACAAAAATGGGCATACATTCGCAATCAAAATGATAAATATAATCCTTGTTTTATGATCTTATTTCTTTTCCTATTTTCTTGCTTATGGGGACATAGATTAGACTTGGATAACCAATCTCAGCCAGATATTGGTAAAGATATTATCTATCTGGACCAGATCAGACTGAGGTAAAGAATCAAGTGTCACCAGTGATCTGAAGATCTCTGATTTATGCTTCCTCAGTAATGTCTCCAAAAGTGTCACACAGCACCCCTGCCCAGGGCAGCTATCTGCTGCCCAAACCCTGCTCCAAGATTGGAGTTGGGGCTGGGACATTATCCCTTTCCCTATCCATCCCTAACTCTCCAAGATAACTCCTCAGAGATTTCATAATTAGTTTGTTTCCATAATTAGGGACTTTAACACAGACAGAAGAGATTTTTGTGGGTTTAACGCAGCCTGGATCTCTTTATCAATATTAGATTGCACTTTGCCATCTCTTTTCATGGGCAGTGAAATGATATTTAATGGGTTTTTTCCTTAAGACTCAGCTGCTAGAATCAAAAGAATGAATGGAAAACATAAATTTACTTTTAAAAGTGGGGAGCAGAGCATGAGAACGTGTAGCCCTTTTTGTCCTCCAAGGCTAGGGACAGACATCCAAAAAGCCTGACTTGATTCAGTCTTTGCAGGTTAGTCTAACTTGGCTAGGCTAAAGCCATTTTGTAACCAGACAGCCATCCCAGAAATGCAGGCACATGCCTGCAGTGGCTCATGCTAGAAGCCGGAGGGAAAGGGGCACTAAAGCAGCCCTCCCTTCCCTTCCAGTGCTGAGCTGATGGGGGCATGCCCAGGCCCCGGCAGGATGCTGTGATTAGGAAGGGTTCCCCCATTCCTGAACAGCCCAACAGGATGTTTATCACGTCTAACTCAGTGCTTATCACCCCATTAAGAAAACAGAGGGACATTACCAGCTATCTGTTGATTCTGCCTTTTTTCCGTGTGCCACAGCTCAGAGATAGCCAGCATGTGGTCTGCTAGCTAATGCTGAGAGATGTCTGTGAGGCACGGGAGGAAAGCTTGCTTAGTGGGGGGGAGGGGGAAGGGAGGAGCAGGCAGATGCTGCTGGGCCTGCAAGTCTCTGCTGAAGCTGCAGCCAGGGAGCAGCGGGGAGGGGCCAGCCCTGCTGTGGAGCAGAGAGCTCTGCCCAGCCCAGAGAGCATGCCAGGAGGATGCTGAGGAGTCTGATTTCATTTAAACCAGCAAGGGGTCTGAAACAGATATTGCATAAATCGGTTTGAGCCAAATCAGTTAAGTCAAATTCAAACCCGTTTCAGCCATTCTCAAACTGGTTTATGTGCACTGTACATCTGTTCTGTTACAGGTTTAAACCAGTTTCTGATCACTTAAACCAGTTGATGTGCAATGTCTGTCCCTAGCCCAAATAAAAAGAATATTGAACATATGATTTTAAAAAAATCATAATTGTTAAAACATTTTTATGATTTGGAGTGGGGGTCCTTGGGTCATGCTTTATGAGTGCTTGGGCATGGCAATAGTCAGACAGAATTCACTCATGTCTGCATTCAGGACTAAATGAAAGCCACACTTCTTTAATCATGTTTTCTGTGCAGCACTTGGCATCTATGCAGAAGCAGGTCACAACTGGAGAGACTGGAGGGTAGTGAAGGAGAAAAAGCAGCACAGACATATGCACACTGGGAATGTTGCCATTTAGGGCATGATCAGCACTACCTTAAATGTTGCAGTGTTAAGTAGCAGGGTGACAGGTATTTTGGAAATATCAGAGAGTGGTAATTACATGCTTAGCTCGGGTATGTGAAGAGTACAAGACTGCCCTTTTATGTACCCTTTATGAAAGCAGACCTTTAATCTTTGACTTTTTTGGCACATACAGTAGCTGCTGTTATTAAAAAATAAAATAAAACAAAACTTTACATGAGATTGATAATTAGCATTCAAAGGTCTACCTCTGCCTTCATTGCAATACCCAAATGCAATTTCCATCTACATTTTTTACACTAAAATAGTACCTAAGCATGCAGATTTAATGGCTACACGTATCTTAAAATAGAATAGGACCTCAAGGCTGTAACACAGATTGATGGAGTCAAGGAGATTCAAACTTAAAGCTGGCGCATACACATTTCAACCTTAACTTGTTCCATTATGCCTATTATCAAAGCATACATCATTCAGAGTGACAGGAGAGCCCTATGATACCTAGCTACACTGATGAGTTAAATAACTAGTGACAGCTTTAACTCTAAATGCTCTTGATTTTGTCAGTTTGTCAGAACACGAATGTTACTTAAAAGTAGCATCAGTGATTATGTGGCAAGAAAGAAGAAAAGACTACATTCATTTTCTTTGCTGGTAAAAAGAATCCTTTTAAATCCATGTATTTGTAGTCACTTTTTTGTAGGAGGAAAGGAAAGGGTAGGTATCAAATGTTTTTGCATCCCAGTTGAAACCAAGATAGTCCATGTATCTGTACAGTTTCCAACTTGTACCCCCATATAAATCCTCAGTATCTTGTATCCTAGGTATCATTTTTACACCTAAAGAATTCTCAGGGAAGAACCTGCTATAGGTTTTGCAAGCTTGCAAAGTGTCATATTCAAAGCCCTAACTTAGCATTTGGTTCTCACAGATCACTGTTTCTCCATTAAACTCTCTATAATTGCCTGTTTCCACCCACTGACCACTTTTTTCCTTCCTGCATCTTTGAAACTCTGCTTCAGGAAGCCGTCTAAATAAGCTGAGAAGGCAGGAGATAAAACATTCAAACTGGAGCAACGAGTGCAGTTGCAAATACCCAGATAAATTATATTTGATTAAGTCAAAGATCAACTTGTCAAGAGGACAGAAGTAAGAACAGTTACAGAAGTAAATCCTGCAAAGCCCTCATACTACTAGGATCAGAAAGGACAGTGGATGAGGGTGACTTGTATTTGAGGCTCTTACATGTATAGTCCCAGGCTTATGACTAAAATGGTACAAATTGCATTTACTTGATCAAAGTCTAATGATCATCATCATAAAAAAGCCAGCATCCCTGAGAATTCTTTTATTGTTAGTACCAGAGGTTATCACAGTTTTAAGTGCACCAGTTGTAAGTTTGAATCCCCTGACTCCATCAATCTGTGTTACAGCCTTGGGGTCCCATTCTATTTTATTTTCCCCCTTCCCTGTTGGCAAATATTGACTGTTTATATCAACCAATGAAAGGCAAGCTAAAAGGAAATCTTTCTAGGTGGAAAGTCAAGAGAAAAGATAAAATGTCTGCCATGGATGGACAGAGTTAAAAGCCTAAACTCCTGCCACCTAAGTGAAAGGTCTCAGGCCCAGATATCATATATGATTTGGGCACCTTTGATGGAATTTTGATGGGATTTAGGTAGCTAAATCTAACATTGTGATCCAAAAAAACCTTGACGCTTCCTACCTCTTTACCTTTTCTGGACACGTAATATTGCTCCCTGGTATATATTCAGAACTATTCCAATCTTCACATGCAGGTTGGTGCAAAAGCCTAGTCATGATCTAGGCCCTAGATATTTCTCCACCAAAATCCTCTGATGGGCCCAATTCAGTGGGCCTTTGGACAAAATGTCTTTGTGGCTGCTTGGTCTTAAATGACATATTTTGTCATGGATATGTCATCCATCTTTTTAATTCATATTCTTCTGGTTAAAGCAATCAGTATATGCTCTATCAGTTCCTCCTCAGCCTTTGGCAGCTCATATCCATATCTCCCAATTGCCAAAAGAGGCCCCAAAGCACAGGCTGTAGATCATTTTGTTGGAGACTAGTCACACTGAAGCAAGGGATTCCAAATTCATTGAGCAAGAGAAAGAAGGGCACCTGAGAAGCCTACAGTAGAAGTAGGGAAGGCAAATGCCAGTTTTATGTAGTTTATCTAATTACTTAATATAAAAAATGCATAAATAGTCCTGGCAACAGGAATCAGAAGTCAGGATTGTCTTCTCTGATACAAGTGACCAAGCCACCTAGCTCAGTCAGGCCCTTTATGGTGTTCTCTCTTTTTCTCAAATAATTTCCTATTTAGTAGTAACACTTCAGACACAAAAAGCAAAAGATGGTCCATCTGCATACAAGATACGCTATATCCAGGTGTTAGGGCACTCTCCTGGGAGGTAGGTTTTAACTACCTCAGTTGACAAGAGAATTGAATGAATGCTCATGTTTCTTTTCTGCAGCATTTCTAGGCTGGGGACAGAAGTTACACATAAGCCAGTGATTGGAAACCCATTCAAATCTGTAACGCAACAGAAGTTCAGTGCACATAAACTGCTTTGAAAATGGCCAAAACTCACTTACGATAAACCTGTAGGGCACATCCAAATGAGTGTGCATGTGTGTTTCCTCAGAGATGAATACAAGTGGCACATAGTTGTACTGCTGCTACTTGTGCCCAGGGAGCAGCTGGGCGCACACACTTTTGGGTGAGTGGAAAGAGCTAATCAATGTTACAACTATTTCTTTTGGATTAAATTTTTTCAGATACAGCAGAGCTAAAACGAACTAATCATGCATCACTTTCTCACACTTTTGTGATAGAACCTTCATCTTGTGTACCATTTTACTAAAGTAAAATCACTTTCTTTTTCCTGAATATTATGTGTTTCTGTTTCCAGCCTTAAATATCAATTACTTCTGGCCGTGAGTAATTAAACAAACTAATGAGATGTTATTCTAAAATACAACTCTACCTCCTTTGAACCATTTTTGAACTAAACCTTAACTACTATTTTTTTGTATGATATGATCCCTTTATAGCTGTGCTTGTTTTTTGTATTGTTAGTTGTTTTCAGTCAGATACCACCTACTTTCATAACAGGAAATAATTAGCTAAATATTTTAATTGCATGTTTCATACAAAATTGACAGGGCATTCAGTAAGCTGAAAGTGATTTAATAGCACTAAAAAAACACTAGGTACAGTGTGCAAACTCCTGTCATGTAAGAAACAGCCCACTGCAGTTAACTTCAGCAGTCAGGTTAATTGCATTTCATTCATCTGCATACGCCATTCAGTGTGATGTAAAGTCATTTAAATGGGTTGCTGACCCTTTCTGCGTTTGCTTTTTCAGATGTTTCAGCCAAGATGATCTTGTCTGAAGTGCATGGAACATTGGGGTCAGATTTTTTACTGTGTTGTTTCTTATATGGGTTTCTAGTCTAGTCCTATTGTCTGCAACACCAAACCAAATGACAGCAAATATTATGCAAAGTCAGAACAATCACAGTAAACATGGCATATGACTTTCAAACAACTACATTTTCTAGTTATTAAGCCAGGATCCTTTGGGCCTGTACTGATCCTGCTGGGCTGGAGCCCCTACTCCCCCGTGGAGAATTGCTGGGAAGTTGCTGGGAAGGGAGGGGCTGGCAGGTGAGTGGGCTCTAGAGCCACGAAGGGGTGCATGGGCTGGATCTGGATATGAATTCACACAGAGGCAATGTGGGCTTCAGGGTGCTCAGGAAAAGATGGGGGAGTGAACTCGCCCTGCCCCTTGCTGCCACCACTGCAATTGTCACGTGCAGACTGATCAGAGCAGCAGTCGAGTGATGCAAGTGGCAGGCAGGTGACTGGGGCAGTGGGGGGGATCTGGGAGGGGTTCAAGCAGGGGCCTACCCCCATCTCCTCCCTCCTGCCTTTCCCCTCCCTCCATCCTGCCCCGGGCCTATACTGATTTTTTGCACCTTACATAGCTCAGACTCAGATAAATCTCCTTTCCAGACTTGCCTGTTTCCTTTCCCTATCCCTGCCTTGCTGAGCACTGCAGGAACAGGTTCTTTCCCCCTATTCCCTGCTTGAATCCCTAACAGCCTCTTAGACCTGAAACAATAGCATCCAAGCTGACGTTAGCTTTCTGGTGACCTCCCCCTAAGTCCTCTTCATGGCAGTCATACAAAAGCATCTATTTCTGTGTTTAGTGCCCCATTCCTATCAGAAAGCCTTTGCCTCAGAGTTGCACAAATGACCTTGAAGAGGAAGAGTCTCTCTAAAAAGAGAAGAGGAACAAGATTCATTAAAGCAAGGGAGGAGAGGACTGGGAAATGTACCTCTAAGAGATGGGAAGGACATGGAATGAGTGAAGGAGAGAAAGAGTGAGAAGAGAAAGAAGGATGAAAGAGAAAAAAATATCTGGAATGTGTGATGGGGGTAGAGAGAGATGAGAAAACCCTAAGTGCCTTGGGGCAAGGAGGGTGTTAATGTTCAAAACAGGAAGTAAGGAAAATTCATAAATATGACAGAGTGGCTATCAGGAAATTTGCAGATAGACAAATAGACAGAGGGAAGGAATGTTCTTCCTCAAAGATGGCCTGTGTGTTCAAATTCAATGCTTAGGTCACTGGCTGAGAGGCTTATGTTGAAGTACATGAGACTGTAATATTTGCTGCGTGTCAGCAAACTTTTTACTTCCAGGCCCAGGCTCTGAGTGATAGGGTAATTTATCTCTCTCCATGGAATGAGTAATTTAACTTAGAGTGTTCTGGGCCTATAAAAGCATATGTAGGCTTATGCATGACTGATTTTTTTTTTTTTTTTTTTTTTTTGGTAGGAGCAGGTTGCACTTGCCTTTAGTTGTTTAAATAATTTACAAATCACCAGTCACCAAAAACTTAACAAAAGCCAACCAGCTGCACAGAGACATGCATTGGCCCTTTTTAATCTACACACCCAGTAAAATTGTAATTTAAAAGCAGTAAACAACTGAATGAGCCAGGTAGAAGAACCCCTAGTTCTGAATGTACTCGCTCATAGGTGACTGGTAGGGGATACACAGGGGTGCATGTGCCCCCACAATGGCTGACACTGATATTTTCAGTAGGGCTGGTGCCCCCTTTGACAGGGCTGCTGCCATCGGCAGCTTCTGCAGATGCCCCCCTAGATTCAGGAGGCACCAGTCACTCATGTACTAGCTTCCCCAAAATTGGGGGAAGCTAATACATCAAGGCCAACTAGAGAGGCTTACACTGACAGAGGGAACTCACAGATTGCCAGAGACTGAATGCCAAGGTAAGTATGCCTAGGAAGTCCTACTCCAGAGTAAACTCCTGGACTGGATAGGAAGTACCTATATTGTTTTCTAGGTGCCTTAGTAAAGCAGAGTGAAAGACTGTCTTACAAATACAGAGACCACAGTTTACTAAGGTTTTTATGTAATTAGACACTGAACTGTATACGTAGTCTTATCAGTAATTAGTGAAGTTTCTAGAAGGTCTGTCACTGATTTCCAGGTAGATACTATGCTACAGTAAGGAGTATGCAAAGATTTGCAATTTCATGTATAGCAGTCACATAAACCAGGTCAAATTTCCTTTCAAGCACCAGTCTTCTGTTTTACAATGTGAACTGATCCTGTAAGTCCTCAACTTCTGTTGAAAAGTCAGCAACTTCACAGATGCTTAATACCTAATATAATCTCTCCCACAAAGGAAGCAACCAGCTATTTTCTGGCCCAGATCTACCATTCAATTCAAGGACACACTAGGAACATACAACCCTTATAGTTAGGTTAACCTAACCAAGGTTACATTGATTGAAATGTCCCAGCATTTACAGGGCTTAGTTCACCCTAAAAATGCCATGCCTGATCTAAAGTTTGTTAATGGCAGAAGTGAACTAACTTGAGATCAATATAAGGTTAACTCAATCTAGTAAGAGTTAACTGAACTAGTGAATCCTTGTATGCATTCACAGCACAGCTCTGGGGCTGGAAAAGTCCAGCCAATGACTATAGCCATTTTTCTTACTCCAGCCCTAACCCTGACTGGGCTAATTTTAGCACTTCAACTAGAGGTTCTGCCCCCACATACACCAGGCAACGCCTCCCACAAACCCTCTGTGGACCTGCCAGGCCCTTCTTCCCCAACCTCACCCCCTTACAGAGTTACTTACCTTTGGCTGTCCATGCCATGCCTTGAAAGTAGCAAACATCTGCATGTTCAGTTCTTGGTTTAGGTTTAAACAAAGTCGCTGAAACCTGATTTGGTCCCACGAATGCAATGATATTCTCCTACAGTAAAGCGAGTCTTTAAGTTCCAGAAACTCAACACAAATATACTAGGAAGTGCAAGAGAGGAAAAAGCAGCACTGCCCTTACTATACCTCAGTGGAATATTAAGAAAAAGTTTAATAACCATTCTTAATCTTCTTGAAAGGACAAGCTCCCAAAGAAAATGTAGCAGCATGGAGCCCTTGCAGACTAATTTTCCCTGCTGAGAAGCAAGTTAAATGTCTTCTAGTACCTAAAAAAGAGTATTTAAAGCAGGCTCCAGTATCTCTGTGGCAAACCTTAAATCCTTCTACAACTCTTCCCTTTTCTACTTATTTTCTCCAAAAATGTAGTTTTAAATTGTAACCTTCAGTACATTGCATTAAAATTGTAGGGACATTGCCTCTTTTGCCTTGATAAGTAAGTAGTTTAATAAAATTCAAATGCAATTAACTACATTAGTAGTCTGTTATTTATCCTTCTAACTTATACTCAACCAAGCATTACAAATATTTTTAAAATCAAGAATTACACCTTAGTTAGAAAAGTCATTGACTGAAAATTTATTAAAATAATGTTTTTATCATTTAAAAGTATTAATAGTTAACTTTTAAAACTATAGATCTGCAAGTACAGAAAAAAAAATTAGATGAGGCTTCCAACACTGCTGTATTGATTTAGATACAGCAGTGTTTATACTGTTTATGCTAATCAGAAATAAGATCACTCTTTTCACTGGCTGCATTTTATTACATTGTTTCTTGCTATATCCAATTATATCCAACACATAATCTAGGGTCACTTCTTAATAATTGAAAGAAAAATGAGTGGTATTATTTTAGCTTAATTTAGCAACATTTTTGGACAGATTATTACATGCAGTTATTGAGTACACATGAGCAGCCATGTTTAGGCTAATTTATCCTGATCAAGTGAAACTTTTCAGAAGTGAGGGGCTCCATCTGGTGGATAGTCAGAGGCCTGGTAAGTTTGGACTTGCTTAAGTTACTTTTCTAACACCCTGGTTATTTATATCTTTCATTAACTGTCTCCCTGCAACAGAAATCTCATTCTTTTTCCTTAGTGAAAATAACTAATTTTCCTGTGATTCATATCAGCACCCTAATCAGTCTTAGGAAATTTAGAAAAGAAACATTTGGCTACTTCTTTTACCGACTACCTGAAATACTGCAAAGACAAAATAGACAAATGAAACAAGTTTTTCTTTTCCCCTCCCCAGGCTATTTAAGGTTACATATATGCATTGCATTTAGATTGACACAACATGGTCAATACAAATGCCTACTTGTGCAGGCAAGTAGATTTAATTTGGCCCCAAAAATGATGAGACCGATCTAAGTTAGTATGCCTCAAAAGGTACACTAACTTAGATCAAGAAAGGGTCAGCCTGATCAAGGAAAGGGGTAAGCCAATTCTAGTGAACACCTGCACATGTTTTGGACCTAGGAATGCTCTGGGGCTGTGCTATTTCTTATCCCAACCCTGGCTGGACTATTTTTTAGTTCGTCCCATTCCCTCCTGCAACCAGGCAATTATCCTCCCAGACCTGCCAGCCTCCCAGAGACCCACCTGCCACCCACCCCACACCCACTGACCCCACTGGATTTCATCAGCCTCTCCCCTACCCCTACTTCAGGCTTCCTGCACTGTTTCTGGCAGCAGTGAATAGCTGCACACACCACTCCTGGCTTAAAGCGGGTCACCTAATCCTAGACCAAGTGTAGAAAATGCTTGTTTGCACTCTATCAGATTGCTGAAGTTTACTCAGTTTACCAGCCAAATTAATGTTTATAAACATTGTAATCAAAGGTTGCAGATCAAACCTTAACTATAAAGTGTAAGTAAATCCAGCAAAATCATCAAAAATCAATGCAAAAATGGCTCATTTGAGTGGTATATGATTTGACCCTTCACTGTCCATTCCACCCACATGACAGTCCTTAGATACCACAGGGATGAATATTCAACAGTCCAGATATTTCTGCCCTAAGGACTGGTTTATTTCACAACAGAAAACTATGTTCACAAAAAAGAGGACTAAAAAATTATTGCAGGTATGTAACAGCTGAGATTATATTTTACAGTTCTTCCCAATCAGTGATGGATCAAAAGGGTTATTTTAGTGACTGGATTAAGGGGCTGGGCAGCACTGTGGGTGAATAGTAAAGATGAACTTCTGTTCTTTATATTTCATTTCACTTGTGTTTATCTCCAATATTGTATGTTCCATTAAATCTGATCATGCAATATAGATTTACAAATTCCCTTCTACACTATCTAACAAAGAGCTGAACTCATTAGAAACATTTTTTAAATTAAAATTTAATTTTGAAGGAGACAAAATGTTTGCAAAGGTTTACTTGAGTCTGACAGATATGATTTATATTTCTAAAAGTTAAAGAAGACTGCACTCAACATTCCAGGCACTTTGAATAGTGATGAATAAATTAACTAATGCACTTTCTGAACATCCCCTTACTTTGTTATGCATTTTTATGGATTTTTGGTTTTATTATGATGAAAAATGGAAACCCTGGTCCTTGAAAATGTTAATGCTTTATTGAACTGTACATTATTCTAGTGCTGACCACAAAATCAAGCAACAAGGTTGCCTTTCATTCTAAACCTGGCACCACTATATAAGCATGCTAAACAAGAAACATTTACCAAGTTCCTTGGAAATGGATATAGATCTTTTAGATAGATTCTGTCTTTTAGATAGAATTATGGAGCACCACAGCAAAGCGCAGCACACCCTCTCTGCATGCACCAAAATGGGTCCAATGTATAATGGCCATGGGCACACATCAAAAAAACATGCCTAAGAAAGGACACATTGCTATGCATCATGCACAGTTCTAAGTTTGGCATCTGTTTCAGGATATTGTACACAGACTTTTGCTGTGCTTTGCAGTAGCACCCTCTGGATAGGTCCAGTGAAGGTGCAGTCTCTTAGTCCCTCAGCCTCATTAATATGTACTTTAAAAGATGTAGAAATAGCCACATATTTCATATAACCCATATTTCAATAGCTTTCACACTTGATCGGGACGTAAACCTGGACATTTTTCCACAGGCAGACCAAAACCTTGTCTTGCTTGAATAGAACAATTTTTCAGAAAATGAAGGAATTCTTCAATACAAAGCCCATTGTCTCATATGGTGAGGGATTTGCAAAACTCAAAGGGTAGCAACACTTTTCCGTTATCTTCACTGTACTTTCCCATTGAGTGCACTTCATTGAACAACCTGGATGAACCTAACAGAGAGAGATAAAGCATTGGCACACACTGCCGGCTCTGTCTCTTGTCTGCATTGTAGCTGACAATGGTTTTAACATTAAGTGTTATCAGGTGTGCTTGGTGCACATCTGTTGCTTTGTCCATTGTTTGGACTTGCTTGTATGCTCTTCCATTAAGGAAGGTTTGAGAAAAAATAAAAAATGCTCCTATTATTTAGCCAGAAATATGCTTTCTTAAGACTTTCCTGCAGACACAGCAGAGTTCTCAGAAAATACCAGAGATGTGACGCTGGGGCATCAGATCATATGAGAAGTTACCAAGAGAAAGAAATCTCTGTTCCTATCCAAAAATCTACAGCCATTAAAAGTCTTAGGCCAGATACATACATTACATCTAGACTGATCTATGTGCTTGGAAATCCATCTAAACCCGTAACCATACAGAAGTTTGGTACACACAGACTGCTCTAAAAATGGCAGAACCCGATCAAGATGCACCTTGTTTGATGTGCCCTCAAATGTGATTGATTTAGGTTAGACCACTGAATTGAACTTCTGTACTAGATACCCTATCAATTCAAGTTATATCACTGTTCACCACCATCCCAGCCTCCTTTGTGGCCCCTGCTACCCTCCTGCTACCCCACCCCCCATTACAAGGAGGTGTGCTAGCACTCAACCCATGCTCAGCTGCTCTAGCAAAGTGCCCGGTGGGCCCTGCCCCTGAGTTGAGTACAGCCCCCTGCCCCACCTCCAACTTTTGGTCAGGAGGGGGTGGAGGGGAAGAAAGTCATCTGTGTACCCTGCATAAGCCCCAGGACCTGGGCAGCTGAGTCTCCATGCTGTGCTCCCACACACCATCATGAAGCATCCCATGATATACACACAGAGCTGACACTGAGTCCGAAAGAACCCACACACATGAGCACAGCCCCACAGACCCCAAATCTGTCTCTTGCACACCTAGACAGGGACTTGCACACCCTCATGTTCAGGCACAGCCCCATGGACCCTGACTTTGACACACACACAGCCAGCCAGGAAACTTTGGTCCCTTATGCTCTGGTACAGCCCTACAGACCTTGACCCTGGCTCCTACACAACTACACCTCAGTAGCCTGAGCCAGGCACCCTGCCAGCCAGACCCCAGCATGGAGCCCACCCAGACCCTCAAGCAGAACCTAGTGCAGATGGTTTATCTCTGGTAGGGCAAAACATCATGAGGAAGAATTTTGGGACTGCATCTGCATGCAGGCAACCCTGTGACTTCTGCAGCTCTGCCACTGCTGGCAGGTACCCAGGCCATGGGCACCTGGGGTATTGCAAGGCTTTTTTGACCCAGAGTTAGAGTACTGGGGTGGGGGGGGTGAGCACTGAGCATCTGAAACAAGGCAAAGAGACTCATGGAAACTTTAGGAACAGGTGCGGCATGGTCAGCTGCCTGAGTGTTGCAGGTAGAAGACAGTGGAAATTTCCAGGCCAGGACATAGGGTATTGCCAGATCATGGGGTGTCTGATTGAAGACCCTGGAAAGTTCAAGGTTTTAGGGGTGGCCTGACCAGTGAAGCCCTGGTCATGCTGAAGCAGGGGCTACACCTAGATGCAGCAAGAGGGAGTGATATGCCCCAGAATGCTCACCTTTGCACTTCCTCCACTCCTTCAATGCATCCACCTTCCAGACTTCCTAGAATCCTTCCAGCCTTCCTACCATCCTTCCATCTACCCCCTCACAGTCAGACAAACACCTATCCATGGATGCTGATACCTCATGGGCACCGCCATGGACCATGGATGACCACATCCCATTCTCCTCAACTAACCAACCCTGGTCACACAACTGGGACTATGGGGAGATGAGGGTTTTCTTCACCATTGGGGCTGAGCACCAGAACCAGCACCAGGTCTAGAAAGGGCATCAACACAGGAAGTGCATTGCTCAGCAGATGCAGGCTCGGGGCCACAAAAGGAAATTCATGCCAAGACTAAGTGCACAAAGATGCAGTGTAAGCATGTGTATAATGCCAACAAAAAGTCTGGGGCTCAGAGACAGACCATGCCCTTGTATGAGGAGCTGTCCTGCTTCCTCACCAAGGACAGGGCCATCAAGACCCTACATACCTATGGTACAAACAGGGTGGATGAAAGGAATCATTTGCAAGGACCCCACCAGAGGAGTAGGACCCAGGACTGCAGGACAACTGGGTGCCAAGGAGCAGGTCCCTAGGGGCCACAAGGCAAGAGGGCAGCTTCTGGAGCCAGGGCATGAGGAGTTTGCCTCATTGGTACTGGTCTCTACATCATCATGAGATGTGGGATCTGAGGCGAACCTGCAGGTGATCTTAAGCACCTTTGATATCTTTTTGAGAATGGCCAAGATCCGGGAGCAAGGCACATAGGAGCTGAGGGGAAGCTCTGTTGCTATGGAAATTGGGACATGGGACCTGGATTCTGGCCCTGTCCCCTCCACCTCATGAGATCCCAGAAAGGGGTTGGAGGAGGTAGTGCAGGGATAGGAAGACATGAGGGGAGGGTGAATTACCCTACCCTAGGTGCTCACAATGCTCCTAATGGATCAAGAGGTTTCTGTCTTTCAGCACTGGGCAGATCAGTTCCAACCTCACTTTTCTTGGTATCTTGCATCCTGGACCACAGCTGAGGTGCCAGCCTCCCTGCCCCCTGGCTTTGGGTGCTTAATCGCCCATTTCCCATTCTATGGGATCATAAATCTGCCTCATTCACTTCTCCCTGCCCTCTCTCTCAGGGTCAGAGCAGTGGTGCTGGCCAGAGGAGTGGTGCTGAAACAGCCTCCTCTCTGCCTTACACTCACAGAAAGGCACTGGGGGTACGTACAGAAGTGTTCCGTGCACATTTTACAGTGCTGTAATTTAGAGCATTTTTTATAGCACTATAAAGTTACAGAGATCTTAAATATGACAGAAGTGGAGTGTTTCATGAGCCTCCCTTCACTTTCCAGGCTAGGAGGCAGGGGGCTCTTCACATTCTCCTGGGGCTTCTCCACTGGTCAGAAATTTGACCAAAGTTATTTAAAGCATGGTAGGTTGCTAAAGTGCTGTAAAATACAGTGCTTCAAATTTAATACCTCATTTAACAAGGCTTAATTTAAAGCACTGTACCCATTTTTAAAGTGCTATAAAGCTGTACACTTCTGTTAAGTCATGGCAATTAAGTGCTTTACATGGTGAAAAAGCAATTTCTGTACACACCCTATAAGAGCTCTGCAGGCACACTGCAAAACTAGGTACAAGTGCCAGCACTCAGCACCTCACTCCAGTTAGCAGTACCATGGGCCCAGGTGACAGAGAGGTTGCCAAGGTCAGGGACAGGAGATAACACACAGCTATCTATGAGAACCACTAGAGTTGAAATACAGCAGAAATGAGAAAAAAAAATCCACCCTTGCTAAACAACCCCACTTCCTTCCTTCCTCCCTCCCTCCCTTGCAGTCCAAGAATGGCACAGATGTGATGGCAGGAGTCTCACATGGGAAACATTATCTCAGCTGATCTAGCCCTGCTGCCAGGTGATTCCTGAGCTGTGTACCTAGAGAGGCTTGCAAGTTGCACTCAAGCAATTTCCCTCCTCCCCTCTGATCTGATCCTTGGGGAAAGTCCATGGGTGCCAGGTAACTCCAAGTCTCACAGCACAGGCAAACACTGTACTAACTCATCTGTTAGACCACGACTCCATGTGGTGCGCAACAACTAGAGAGATGACAATCCAATTGCTCATGGATCCTGTTACTCATTAGCCAGAGCAAGCAGGGAGCAAACACCAGCACACATTGCTTGCAACAGCTTTATTCAGAATGGAGACAGCTCCCTCACAGACACAGCCTATGAAACTGGGAAGCAGCAGTGAACATTAGTTTTTTTTCACATCACGCCACCTATGTCCCTCCTCAGGTTCCACCCATACCTGCTCCTATCTCAAGCTCTGCCTCAGTTTACTGTTTACTTCATTAGCATGGAATTGCCTAAGCATTTCATTCATTTACATGTCTCTCTGCTAAGAATGCATGAGTAAAACTTTGACCCCAGCTTCTTCCGGTCAATTGCTGGTTCTTTCTGGTTTCTTGCTGACTCCTCCTTCCTCTCCAAGGTCTTGCTTCTGCTGTATCTCCTAACAATAGCTGGTGGGCTGCATCTTGTTCTTCTTACACTGGGAATCATGCATCTTGCAAACTATCCCATTGTTAGAAAACTGCTTGCTTAAGCATTTGCAAGGTTATTCTTAATATATCATTCTGCCTTGTGACCAGCAGCTTTTGTTGAGACACAGATACAAGCCTTTATTCAGCTGTAAATCCAATGCTCCCCAAGATCCATATCCTGTCACCCTAACACCCTCAAGGCAACCCCCACTCTGCATCCCCTTCTGCAATTGTGGCCCCATTCCAGTCCTGTATATCCCCTCCACTACCCCAGTCCTTGAAAGCAAAGAAACACCCTAACCATACCCCATCCCACAGTATTCAGAAGAAAAGTGCTGAAAAGCCAAGGGCAGCACATAGCAGGATACTTCTTAGGCAGTTACGGTCTGGGGAATCTCTCCTGGGGTCAGGCCATGGTCTCAGCAGTGCGTCAATAGCAGTGGAAATTGTGAACTTGTCCAGGGGTGTCAGGAAGTGGCCAAAGGGAGTAGTTGAAATGCTTCTTCTTGTGGCCAATCTGTCCCCCATGGAGCTTCATCAGCCAGGGAAA
>NW_005842122.1:1378182-1379763 GCF_000455745.1 Alligator sinensis
CACCCCTGATGATGGGGGAGATGATAATATTGCTGATGATGAAATTGGGGCCCCCAGGAGAGTAGCACCCACTTTCCTTCTGCCTGGAGAGTGGGGAATTGCAGAAGATGTGGGCATCATGGACGCTGCCTACCCAGCTGGTGAAGATGTGAATGAAGTGGCCATGGTGGTTGATGTTGCACTGTTGGTTGACAAGGGAGATAAAGTGGCTAGTCAAGACATCCTAGATGTTCAGGTACACCTCCTGGATGGCCTCTTCAGCTGTGGTCTTACCCACACTGAACTGGTTAGTGACATAGTGGCAACTGCTGGGTGTGGCCAGCTTAATGATGGCAAGGGCCACCCACTTCTTCAGAGTTAGGGATGACTGTACACTGATGTCCTGGTGAGTGATGTGGGGAGGGGGGCAGCATATCCATGGATGGTGGAAGGTCTGGACCCACTGTTCATCTTCCCAGTGTTTGATGGTTTAGAGGTGGTACTACGGTATACTGGTCTCCATGGTGTCCTGGTTGGCCTTATCCTCAGAAGCAACATGAAAGTCAGTGGCCCAATCCAGGACACTTTTTGGGCACAGGGTGTGGTGAGTGACCCCTCATGGGAAGTCCAGCTCCTAGCCTGGAGACATGAAACTGCATGCCATGGTGATCAATGGCCGGGTCATATGCACCTGGGTGTGTATGATGGCCCAAAGCCTCTGGCTAGAGTTACACAGGGTGATGAGATGGACATGCCACAGCTCCTAGGTCTACCTGCTTTGGTGTGGGCAATGGGTTATAATGGGAGGATGAGGCAGGCTGAGACATGGAGGCACATGTAACTCATGACAGATGGCACTCTGGGGCACTTCTAGAAGCCTAGGGATGGGCATGAGGGAAGATCTGCAGTGACATGGCAGGGGGTTTGGAGGTGTGCTTGCCCATGTCCAGAAGCCAATCAGGGGTGGCCCAGTTGCTCAAATGTGCTTGGCATTCTCTGGTAGCCCAGAATGCAGGAGCACCTCCATCCTGCTGGCTTTGGCTAGTGAAGGCAGCCTGCATGCCTTCCCACCCCCCCAACAGTACACAGAACATGTGTACTGTTCACTACTGGTCTAATCTAGGCTGCTCTCAAAAAAGTATGTGTTAGATCAAGTCCTCCTCACGCTTTTGACACATCGGTGTTTAGTCATAGCATTATTTTTTTCCCCAATCCCTAGCCCTATACCATTGCACTTAGTGTGCTATCTGAGCATCTTCAAATAGTTCAAAAAATCATTTAAATTATCATGCATCATAGGTCATTCTCTCCTTGTGGGGAAACTATTTTAAGCTCAAGTTAGTTTGTGAGGTAATATTGCACTCTTTTGGCTGTCAAGGAATTGTATCTTATCTTCCAGCATCTCCTTCCTATATTTTATTTGATGAAGCATTATTAGTAGTAATGCATATTATTCATACTATGGGTCCAAAACCATTCTCATTTGGAGTTCCTATACAACTCGAAGGACCATTAAATGTATGCATTGCTTGAATGAGAAACAAGGGGCTTGGGGCTGGGGACGGGGGTGGGGGGGGGGGGGGGGGATATTTTTTTTGGGAG
>NW_005842122.1:1379794-1404209 GCF_000455745.1 Alligator sinensis
GGTGATATCTTTTACTGGACAGTTAATTCAATAAAAGATATCACCACACCACCTTGCTTTTTGTATATTTCTTGGACCATAGTAGCTGCAACAACACTCCAACTTTCTACTTGTTTGAGTGATGCCAAGTTAGTCATGTGTACTGAAATATGCAGAAGTTGTGCTGAAGTTGTGCCAACATGAGCTGTGCTGAAGTTATGCTGAATGCAGTTTATGATAAACCTAAGTGGATATAGTATCAGACTTAACTAATTTAGGCTAAATCAGTTTATTGAACTTCTGTCCCAGACCCCTTTCAGATTGTTAACCCATAGTCCCCAGCATTCCAAGATACTTTGCACCTCCTCCACAAACCCCACCTGCACAGGGTGGGGTGGCCTAGCCTTCAGCCTCAGGCTTTTTGACTGTCTGTACTTAGCCAAAGTGACTGTAATCAGTATAACACACTAACTAAAAAACAAACCAAACAAAATTACTATCCCTAAGTGCTTATTATTTGAATGTATAAATGGCAGTGATGCTGGAAACAAATACAATAAAATTTGCCACCGTAGCTGGAATCCCTCATAAAATAGACAAGTTAAAAAAAAAAAAAGAATTTAGAAGGAGGAGAGAGAAAGCATTGGTACAAGTTAAGAAAATGACAGCTCAAATCATAAATTCATGGCATAGAGTCAGAAGTAAAGGGAATAAAAAGAAAGCAATTAAGAAAAAAGCAGATGAAGTGGAGCAGTAAGGAAGACAGGAAACAATGAGAACATTGGTGGAGAGTGTTGATAGTAAAGGAGAGATTGGCATTTGGGTGAGCCAATGAGGAAAAAAAATGGAAATGCTGAACATTTTGATAATAAAATATAAGGGGATATTTTTGTGGTATTTCCCCCCTGCTCCCCTTTTCTAACTAGCTGAAAATAAATTCAGACACAATGGAGACACTTGGCCAGAACAGTGCAAATGGAAAAGGAAAAACAAAAGGAAGCTGATAGACTAGAGGAAAGAGAAATGACAGAGGCTGGAAGCTGAAAGTTAATAAAGGAAGAAATGGAATGATAGCTATTAGTAATGGCAATGACAGCTATTAGTAGTAAGCAAATACTTACTTGAAATCTAACAAATTCTCTTGGGATTGTAAAACTAGCCTGTTTGCTTTTTCAAGTGCAAGCTTCTCATGCGATATCCAGTACTCCCTTTTTTCAAGTGTGGTTAGATATACACCTAAAATAGTTTTGGGGTATTTGGAGCAGATTATTAATGAGTATAAATGTCTCTCTCTCTCAGAGGAAGTCTGTGGAGGTGTAATAATTTTCAGCTGATGATTGGAACCAAGAAGCATGTAGCATAGTCCTTCTAATAACATACCTTGGAATTTAATTTGCACCCATGTTTTGCAATTCTCTACTTTAAAAAAAGGTCAAATGTATAAACAGATTTTTCCTGTTTTTTATAACTCAGATTTAAGATGCAGTATTATTTGAGAAAAATACTTTGTTAAATTGTGTGTAGTACTTAAATTAATAAAGTAAATATGAACGAAAATATTCTTATACTTCAAATAGCAGTGTGATGAAGCCTTTGATTGGGCTGTATATGGGGACTGATCCCAAACCTGAGAGTGTGAAGCATGAACTGCTAATGCTTGAGCTAAAATACAAGGCCAGTTAGCTAACAGCTACAAAATATCAGCCACATAAATCTTTATTCATTGTGTGGGCAGTGGTAGGAAGAAACTATAATGTTAGTCTGGATTGTATTAGGCCAGATTTAGATATGAATTTGGGTAAAAGTAAAGAAAATTGAGAATTGACTGTTCATCCTTTGTTGAACACATTTTCAAATTTAAGAACAATTTTAAAAGTCAATAAAGAACTCCAAAGACAACTAAATTTAAAAGAAATATCCCTTTGACTTCAGTTAGAGAGACCCTATATAATGTAACTGTCTCAAAGATCCAATTTTCCAACAAATAAGAATGGAATATTAATTGCAAACGCACACATTATGATCATGCTGCACTATATCTTTTCACAAGTTGTCTCAATGAGAACAATTCAACTGTTCTGCATAAGAGATGTAGAACATGACCCTAGGCAGGTAAATATAGAGTTGAATCAAAACGTAACAGTTAATGAAGATCTTTCCCATTGTGTTTCTTGTTCTAAACAGAACACACTATTCTGAATGGTACCCCACATATTTCAACTCCTGAACTTATGTGGGAGTCTATTCAATGTCACTAAACCTCTCCTACAAAAAGTTAGCATCCTAGTATAAAAGGGGAACCATGTTATTAGGAAGGAAGGACAGAAGTTCTTGCAATTAAAGCACTGCACTAGGCTTGGGAAGATCAGGGTTTAAGTCTCAGCTCGCCCAAGTTACTTCCTGCATAAACATGGACAAGTCATTTAGGGCTTGTCTACCTAAAATTCCTTAGTATAACTTAAATTAGCCATCTATTTGAGCACTGGAGGGCCTTAATTTTCTTACCAGCTTTCAACATGCTTCTGAAAGTGAAATGGAATCATATAATTCAAAGGAACATGTTAATCCTAAAGATAAGCAAAGACAAAATTCTGAAGGGATTATGTCAATTTCTCCTCTTACAAACTGTACGCCATAAAAATGCTGTTTCTGCAAGGGAGTGAAGGAGATTGTAATGCTGAAAAATCCTCAAATCCTTTTGAATCCCAAGTTAATTAAAGTGCGTAATGGAGCTTTCTTGACCATGCTAGCAAAGCATTAATTCAGCTCATAGAAAAATGGATCAGTAATAAAGTTGCAGCATGTATTTTCAGTCCTTTAATAGACAATAAAAATATTTCTGATTCTGAGGTCAACTTAGACAATGTGAGAGTGGGCCTTTAGCTGTTTTTCATCCAGATCATGTTTTTCTAATGAGTTCTTTTCATAAAGTGCTGACACAGTGACTTCATTCAAACCCTTCCTTTGAGATTTGCAGATTTAAACTAAGTTTACTCAAGGACAAGGGGAAGACAACTTTTTAGAATGTGAATGCCTCACTCTATGCCTAATTACGTACGATCTTACGGTATTTAGCAATTACAATGGACATGTGAATACCTGCTCTTTGACATGGGTAATGGCATTACACTTGCAAGGGTCAGAAAGAAGGCAGATAGGTAACAATGCACAATTTATTATTATTTTAGATCTGCAAATTTTAATCCCCCTCTTTTTTTTGGTGGTGAGGGGCATCATTACCTAATTTTAATCCACCTCTTTTTTTTGGTGGTGAGGGGCATCATTAAAAAAAAAAAAATCAACCCATTTTCAAAGAGTAGTTTTGTAAATGCTATACAGCCACTACGTGTAAAAGCCTGCCATGCTTAAAACATTTGAAAACTGATAGATTTCAATGATAGACTTCACAGATGAATTTTTAAATGTCCCATGAACTGGAAGTTCAGATTTTTAGTTTTGGGAGTATTTTGTTCAGTATCTTAAAACTTCTTAAACAAAATCCCAGAAATTTCTGAATTTTTTCTCCTTTTGCTCAGGATTCTTTTGGCAAAATTACAACTTTTTAAAAAAGTTTTGTTTTAAGTAATTTTTAATTAAAAAAATACAGTTCACAATTCTATCTTGCTTTTTGAGATATGAAAGGATGAACACAATACAGTGAGGTATCAAAGCTGCTCAAACCAGACGCCTATACATACTTAGTATAATTGCATTCTCATACTTAAATATATAGTTCTTAGGGTGCATTTATTTTGCTATGTAAAAACAAAATATAAATTTATTTACCTGTAAATAACTCCCTCCATATTACTTTCCTGCCATTTCTTGGTTAAACACTGACAAATGCCAGGCACTACACTTCAGGAAGAGTAATCAAAAACATAAATAAAAAATGTGTGACAACTGGCACCATGTCAGCATTGTGGAGCAGGGTCTAGCAGTCTTGCTGGATCACAGATGAAATATGAATCTAGTGTGAACACAACTGCAAAAAAGGTGTATGCAGTTTTGGGCTGCAACTAATAAAAACATTAGATGCAAAACCATTAGATGCAAAACACCAGAGGTGATAGTAGCTGTTTATTCAGCACTGGTTAGGCCTTATCAAGAGCACTGCATAGAATTTTGGGGGTCCATATTTTAATAAGGATGCAGAGAAGTTGTAGAGGTCTAGAGGCGTGTGACAACGTTGATAAAGGACTTGGAAGGCAAGCCATAGGAGGAGAGGTTGAGATAGATAGGCATGTTCAGCTTGCAAAAAAAAGGTTAAGAAAGGATATGATACCAGTCTTAAAATATCTGAAGGGCTGCTATAAAGAAGAGGGAAAATACTATTTTTTTCCTATTTGTAAAAGAAGCATGAATACCAATGGCTTGAAGTTACAGTAAATAGGTTTGGATTGAATATCAGGAGAAACTTCACTGTTAGAACAATGAGGCAGAGAAATAGACTTCCTAGGAAATCTCCATCAGTGGAGGTTTCCAAGAAGTTGGAAAAGCATTGGTTAGGAATGATCTAGAAGTAGCTAAGCTTGGAGTACACTGTAAAACGGAACAATTGTGTGCACAGAAGTTCAATGCACATAAACTGATTTCAAAATGGCTGAAACAGGTTTAAGATAAACCTGGATGGATACAGTATAAAACTTAATTGATTTAGATTAAATTGGTGTATTGAACTTCTTTCCCAGATCCCTTCTAGATTCAAGGTAACTCACAGTCCCCAAGCACAAGTGCTGGCCCTGGGCTCTAGGTCCCCCTGGCTGCAGATCCAGGAGGATCCAGGCAGGGTTATTTTGCCCCAAGTGGCACAATTTGCTCCATAACAAAGTGCATGTCCAAGCACATGTGCTGAGGTAAAAAGCTCAGGCTCAAATTTGCACCGCTTATATTTGAGCTGCTGCAAGCACACATGCTTGCATGTATGGACATGCCCAAGGTGTGGGGGAGGGGGGTTGTTTATCTCTGTAGGGGAGTGTATGACCCTCTTCCTTAGAAGTCTTGAGTACCCTTGCCATGCTGGGAAACAGACAGGACAGTGACTTCTTTCATATTCATGCTCTGCCTCTAATAGGTTACGGTCATAGTTTCATAGTTTCATAGTTTCAGGGTCGGAAGGGACCCAATAGATCTTCTAGCCCGACCCCCCGCCAGGGCGGGAGAACAACAAAAGAACCCTAAAAACAAAAAACGGGACTCAAATGAGTCCAGCCAGGTAGGTATCCAGCCTCTTCTTAAAGATCCCCAGGGTAGGGGCCAGCACCACCTCCCTTGGAAGTTGGTTCCAGCTCCTAGCCGCCCTAACTGTGAAGTAGTTTTTTCGGATGTCCAATCTGTACCTCCTCTCCATCAACTTGTGCCCATTACTCCTTGTTATGCCAGCGGGGGCTAGGGGAAACAGCGTCTCCCCCAAACCCTTCTGGTTCCCCCTAGTGAGTTTATAGACGGTCACCAGGTCCCCCCTCAGCCTTCTCTTGTGGAGGCTGAATAGGTTCAAGTCCCGCAGTCTCTCACTGTAGGGTCTGCCCTGTTGTCCCCGGATCATGCGGGTGGCCCTCCTCTGGACCCTCTCCATGTTGTCCACATCCCTCCTGAAATGGGGCGCACAGAACTGGACACAATACTCCAGCTGCGGCCTGACCAGCGTCGCATAGAGGGGGAGGATCACCTCCCTGGCTCTACTCGAGATGCACCTGTGGATGCACGACAAGGTCCGGTTAGCCCTGCCAACCATGACCTCGCATTGTCGGCCCATGTTCATCTTGGAGTCAATAATGACACCAAGATCCCTTTCCGCCTCCGTGCTCTCAAGTAGGGAGTTCCCCATCATATAAGTGTGCTGCTGGTTCCTACTACCCAAGTGCAGCCCTGCACTTGTCCGTATTGAAACACATCCTGTTCCTGTTTGCCCACCCCTGTAACCTATCCAGATCCTTCTGCAATCTCTCTCTCCCTGCTAGCGTGCTCACCTCCCCCCAAATTTTGGTGTCATCAGCGAATTTAAACAGGTTGCTTTCCACCCCAACATCAAGATCGCTGATGAAGAAATTGAACAGCGCAGGCCCCAGGACTGAGCCCTGGGGGACTCCACTACCCACCTCCCCCCAAGTCGAGTATGATCCATCCACCACCACCCTCTGAGTGCGACCCTTCAGCCAATCTGCAATCCATCTGGCTGTGTAGGCATCTATGGCACAGTCGCCTAGTTTATTAATTAGGATGGGGTGAGAGACGGTGTCAAAGGCCTTGCTGAAGTCCAGAAAGACTACATCCACCACGACACCTGCGTCCATGGCCTTTGTGACCTGATCATAAAAGGCAATCAGGTTGGTCTGACATTATCTCCCCCTAATAAATCCATGCTGATTGCCCCTGGGCATCATTTCTGATGCCGGCCCATCACAAATGTGCTCCTTGATGATCTTCTCAAAGAGTTTTCCCAGGATTGAGGTAAGACTGACGGGCCTATAGTTGCCCGGGTCCTCCCTTTTCCCTTTCTTGAAGATGGGGACCACATTAGCTACTTTCATTAGGTCCTTTCAGTGTCTTTGAGCAAAATGTCTTGTAGCTGTGCAACAGGGTTGATTGTGTTGTTTCAGGAAAAGTTAGACAAGGACTTGTTGGATGGTTTGTATCCTGCCTGGAGAAGGTGATTGGACTAAATGAACTCTGGAGGTCCCTTCCAGCTCTATTTTCCTAAGAGTCTCTGAAATAAAAATAGGAATAAATCTCTCTGATAAGGTTATCTAATGATAAGATTCATTAGCCTTTACTGGTTCTAGCTAAATAGGCTCTATTGAGTAAGATCAAGAATAAATTCTCTCTTGGGAGAAGTTCATGTAAAACGTATGCCACAGATGCCCTAGAGGAGCCCTTATTTGGGATGCCAAGCCTTACCCAATCTCTAGAAGTATCCCCTGAATCCATTTTAGGCATATAGAGTGGGTGAGTGTGGCAGGGTGTCCTTCCAGGGGTTGCCATAAAGACCCTGGAGTCCCTCACTTTTGTGGGCAGTCACCCCTTCACCCCTCACTTTCTGGGCAATCACCCCTTCAGCCAACCATTACACCTTATGGGCCAATTCTACAGATGGGTTCCTCTCCTAAACCATGCCCCATGCTTTGCAGACAGCATATTTGCTGATGATCTCATTCACTTATCCCCACCTCTGGGACTCCTGGACCCTTGCGGGTCTCACACTCTCAGTTTCTCAGTAGGCTCTAGACCCCTCCCCAGGTCCCTAGGAACCTCCTTCTCCCTTTAGTTCTTCCTCAAACCGCCAGACTTCTTCAGCTGTCCTCTCTGTGGTGGTGCTCTAGAGTTGCAGTCATCCTGCTGAGGCAGTGTTCTCTCAGCAGGCTCCAGATCTTCCTGCCAGCTTCTTTCAGGGCCTGGTATTATACATGCTCTAAGTCCAGCCCTCCTCCTGAGTCAGGTGGTTCCCTCCATCAGGCTTAGTTTCACCTGCCATCTCCTTGGGTTAGGTGGCTCTCAATTAGCCCTGGCCCACACCAGCCAACAGCCCTGCCACAGTGAGTCTCTGGCTTCTTGGAGTCCAAGGCCTGGCCGTGAAAAGTGGTTTTTAAATTCCCTTCAAGGATCAGGCCCGAGAGCCTGGAGACATAGTAGGGGATTTTGTGAAAAAATGTGCCCCCATAGGTAGTTGAGTATTCTTGTCTTTGATAGACTGTGGTGCACAATTTGTGGGGGTAATGGAGATATGTTGGCAGGTTTTGTGTTTTGGGCTGTAGGAAGTTGGCTTCTGGTAATGAGGTTAGCGAGGTTTGGTGCTTGTTTGAATTTACAAACCACTTTTCACAGCCGGGCCTATGAACTTCACTTCATCACCCTCCTAGATGCAGAAACCCATGGATTCAATATAGACATTAGATTTATGACACTACAATCTGCCGAACATCTGACACCCCAGGTACCTCTCCCCTTTTACCTGCTACATCCCCCTTCCCCCCCCACCCCACCCCAGTCTGTCCCTCACCCCCTTACACCTCCATTTCCATTTTCACTGATGGCTTTCTTGCCTGCATTGCATGCCAGCCTCTGGATTCTTTACTATTCCTTCCATCCAGGAACAGCACATACACCAACTGCAGGTGCTTTCTCAACCTGATGAAGGGCTCTTCAACCCTAAAGTTTGCTAAGATATATTTCTCTAACTATTCAGTTGGTCTACTAAAAGATACCAGATTGACTCAAATAACCTTGTTTGTCAGTGCCATGTCCTGAGACCAACACCCCTAGCACTGGTCTCTGGTCAGCTGACCAGAAGGACACAGGGCCCTGGGCACATCTAAGCCCCAGGGCTGGGGCTGGTAGGGAGAGTTCTTTGACAGCTGCTGGAGAAGAAGCTCCTGCAGGAAAGGAAAGAAAGGCTTTGTAACAGTTTGGCTGCCTGAGATTCTACTGGTGCTACTGTGCTGTTTACTAAGTTATTACCTGTTGTCATTTAAAGTGGTGGACCAGGATAAGGCTTTAGAGGAGGAGACCTCATTGGGGCACACACAGTCACATGTGGCATGAGTTTTGCTTGTCAGCAGCTTGAGGTGCAGTTTCTGAGAAACCCCTGCACCTATCTCCTTGAAACTTGGTGGGCCTTGGTCACTCGGAAGGGGCTGCCCTCTCTGCTGTTTACATCCAAATCTGCCTTAACACATACAACACAAGTTTAGCTTGCAGCAGTTTGAGGTGCAGTTTCCCAGAAACCTCTCTACCCATCTCCATGAAACATGGCAGGCTTCATTCCCTCAGAAATGGCTACCATCCCTGCAATTTGTGTCAGAATCACCCAAAAAATTACAAAGTAATAGGTATTTCAGTGATTCCCACATTATAGTCTATGGCTGAATCTCCGAATCTCTCTGAATCAGTGCCGAATATTTCAAAGCCGATTTGGGCAAATCAGTTTGGGACAGTAATCAGAATCTCTAAATCACTGTCCTCTGAATTAGCTGAATATGAATACAAATTGAATACTTCCCTATTCGCACAGGCCTAATCTCCATAACAATGAGTTATGGTGACATAGCTTGTCATTATGGCAATACAGAATCAGCAGGTACAAACCATGATGTCACTGCTACTGCACCGTAGCTCATTGCTATTGCACACGAGAGTCAGAAGTGACCTGCATGTTACTGGTACTGTGCAGTACCAGCAGTTACTGTGCAATTATTTAATACTTCCTAAAGTTCTTTAGCAAGCACTAAATGACTATGAAGTAAAAACTGCACAGTCAGGTGCACATGTAGATGAGCCCAATATCCATCAGGTAACAGCTCCTGTTCTCACTGAAGCCTTTTAACCTTTTATTCTTGGGTCTACTTTTCTCTCTCCTTTCTTTATCTGTCAGTGTCTTTTTTCCAAAAACAAGCAGCTTTTGGTGCTTTTATTACTTTTATTCCTCCAACTGTAAGGTTATGTAAGACTTTAGACAAAGTTCCCATCCTCAGGTCCAGGCAGTTTCTTTCCACTGCAGCTTTAGAGCCCTTTTCTGGCACCATAAGCAGGTGAGAGCCTTCAGGCCTGAATCCAATTGTGCTATGTCAATTGGTCCATGTTTCCCCCACATTCCCAACCAGTAGAGAAGACCAGTTACAATATTCTGGAATACCTCCAAACATAGTTAATCCATTATTTCCCATTATGTAAGCTAGTTGTGGAGCCATTAATATTTTTAGATTTAAATACGTTTATTATTATACAGAGGTAAAATAAACCTATATTTTATGTATTATATAGGTATATAAACCTATATTCTCTCATAATACCAAATCAATCTGGGACATTATAGTTACAGTATTTTGAAACATTTAATGGGCTAAATATGCCATTGGTGTTCTTGGAAAGCAAGTATCCTGGACTTGTGAATGCCAGGGATGCTGGACTAAGTGAGGTAATACTGAATTCCTAAGCATCTCAAATCCTGGTGGTACTTAAGATTGGACAAGTGGTTCTCTGGAAACCATTAAAAATTGTAGGGGTGACATCAGTGTCAGCAAAGTAAGAGAGTTAACAAAGGAGGAAACTAAGACTGATTATTAGGGGAATCATTCCATCAGCACACTCTATGCCGGTGAGTGACAGCTGAAGATCTCTAAGAAGAAAGCCAGTCCAACACTCAAGATATTTAAAGCTAGAAACTCTGCATAGTAAACTGGGGTGAGGCCCATTTGGGTTTTCCCATCTCTGACATCTATAATACTGGATCTTGAATGATTTTGCTAAAGAGATTCTCCACCCCCCTCCCCACCCAGAGCTCCATTTTATATAACTAAAGGCATTTCCTTTGTGGTCTCTCCAGATAAGAGACTTTTGACATTGGAAATTTGAAAAGCTCAGCTATTCTTCACTCATCCTCATTCAATGGAAAACAGTTCCAAATGCACCAGCCTCCCAAGGCTGCATCCAAAGCCTATTTCAGAAACACAACTTCAAGTCTAAAACAACCATGCTTCTGGCTCTTTTCTGCACTCCCAAATTCACCATAAGCAATAAATCAGCATTTCTAAGAGTGATGGCAAAGTGTACACCACTGGGGAGAAAACCACGGAGATCCAGGTAAAAGACAAATAACTTTTTATTCCTGGATTTCCTGGGATTCAATGCAATTAAAATATCCATTAAGAGCCAGCCATTCCTTCCCATTATTCTTTGTCTGGTAGAGTCTATTGTCATGGGCAAGATGCACTACCAGCCCATTTCCATATTTCTGTGAACTGGCCTTTGGACAATGCCATACTGTCTAATGCTCACTCAAAGATTTGTTTTTGTATGTAACCTGAAAACTACTCTATCACACAATTACAGTGTTAAGAAGCTTTTATTTTTTGTCAACTAAGGCTGTATATAAAAAAGGGTCCAGACAATTGCTAAACTCACTTGTTAACTATGATAGTAAATGGGGCATTTACCCATCAGCATGATATAGTAGGCTCTCCCTCTTCCAGTCTGTAATATAATATGGTGTAATATAAAAAATACCAGAAACATAACTTCCTTTATTAGAGGGTTCTAACTATTGAGAAGGATACACAGTTCAAAATACCTCTTACATGCATAAAGATAGTAGCTGTGAGCTAAAATTAAACTAGTGTCCAGCCAGGAATGCAAATGAATGATCTATTCATAGACTAGAGTCTTACACATATCACACACATGTATGTATGAAGGAGTTAATGTCTCTGTACTTGTATGGTACAAGGAAACAAAATCAAGCAGCCTAACTGGACATACCATCTAATCCTTTACCTGCAGGCAGACTCCTGACCTTTGCCACAAACAATGGCACAACATCTTTAATTCAGTTTCTATTAGTGCAGAGAGTTCAGTGTCTCAGAGAACTCCCAGAGGTATTATTCCTGAGACAGATAAAAATTTTCAGGAGGTTTGGGGAACTAAAGGTGCATTTTTACAGTCTATTAAAATGCACTCTTGTTTGAGCAAGGTCTGATTCCATGGCAGAGGGGATGTTTAGCTAGATTCACACCTCTCCCCTCCAGGCACTGCATATTTATTCAGAAGCAGAAGAGTCTGGCCCTCAGTTTTCCTATCAGCTATGCTGGATTGTTTTACCTTATGTAACTGGACTGAACTTGGTTTTGGCTTGATGCAAAGGAACTACATTGTAAAATAAATAAATAAAATATTTACTATTAATGAGTATCTGTAAAAACTGCAAACTTTTAAAGGTCATTTTCATGTAGCCTCATAATGGAATCTCAGAAGACTGCCTTTCATTATTTTGCATTTTCAGTTATTACCAGAAAACCCAGACTCCTTGCGGCCAAAGGACACTGTATTGACTTGAGACAATGTAATTCTGATATAATGTTCTCTTTATAACTATTACAAGAACAGAAAATGGTACAAAATAATCAATTCTTATGTCAAGGACAATTGGAATGAAAGGGAATATCATAAGTATAATTGCCTCTTCTCAAAGACATTTCATACTTGGTCTCAGATGACATACAAGTTATATGTCAGTGATGATATCATCATTGTCTTTTCTTTCCTCTTCACATTTCTCAGTCCCTTAGAACCACGTATTCTCGTATTACATGAGGGACCTCTATGGATATTGAGTTCACAGATACTATGTTGATAGAAGCTATAGTGGTAGGTAAGGGGCCTATCTAAATACATGAGATAAGCATGGGAAAATATTCTGCTTGTAATATAAACAGACTAGAAATTAAAAAGAGAAACCCTGAAGCAAATTTAACATTTTTAAATTAGTGTACTACACACACAGGAATGAACATAAGCCAGTAATATGGTAAGAGGGAGCAAGAGAGAGAGGATTTAATCAAAGAATATTTTTTAGATTAACTTCTACATTTTTCAAAGATTTGCATGTTTTGGAAAGGTAAAAAGTGAAAAAGGAAAGAGGGAGTTTGGAAGTCTAGACACGATTGATTCTTTTGGTTTAAAATGTCATAAAACCCCCAAAATATATTATTAATTGTTTTTACTTTTGGAAACTAATACATATGAAAAATTCTATTCAAAATAAAGAATTCAAATTCAACTGTAATAAATAAACCCATTTAAAATAAGATTAACATGTATTTGTCTCATTTTTTTTTCCTGCTAAAAGATTTTTTTAAAAGAAAAAGAAACTTTTTATTAAAAAGTTAAATACTTTTTTGAAGGGTGTGTGTGTGTGTGTGTGTGTGTGTGTATTTAACCAATCTTTCCTATTTCAAACATAATAAAAATCCTTGAGTTTTTTTCCATGCTGTTTAGTAACAAAGTGCCTCTACTTGTTTCTCAGGAAAAAACTTGTAGCATTTGTTATATCTGTTTGACTAAATGACAGAACAAATTTCTATATTATGATACAATTTCAATAACGTGTTTTCTTCACAGAGTTCATTGGATTGCTAGAAACATTTATATTAGCAAGTTTCTACCACATAGAATGTAACATACTTTACCAACAGAATGAAGTATGTTTTCCTGAAGATACTTCAGCCAGGAAAAGTGAAGGGCTCTAATTGTCAGTATTCAAGTGGCCAATTTTCATAATGCAGCACATGGTATTGTGAAACTACAGCCTGGAAGTGATCTTGACCTTGGCTAGCAGGGGCTTTTTTGAAAACTCATCACATCTGCCTTCTGCATAGCAAGTGTGGCAGAGGCTCAGAAAAGCCACTCATCTATACTCCCAATGAAAGGCCTCTAGGAAGAACTGGAATAAACACACAGACTAAGCCAATCACCTCCTTCTTCAACAGTAAACCAACAAAAAAAAAATACTGGTTTATATCTTTACATGCAATTAGCTATCTTTTTGTATGTCTTTTTTGTCTCAAACCAACACGGCTACCAAGTACACCCCCGAAACATGGAAGATGCCGAATTTCAGCCGATTTTGGATTTTAAACTTCATTGCAGAACAACAAGGAAGGTTTTTTTTTTTTGCCTTCTTACCTACCATCTGACACCTTCAGGGAAGGAATTCTACCTGATCAACACATCAAAGAGCTACTTAACACAGCTCACAAAGACACTCTCATGGATCTAGAGGGACAGACTTCCATCTTCAGCTCCCTCTGTGCAAAAATGAAGTTTATTTCTGACCTATGGGGACTTTTTACCATCTTGTACCATCTACACTTTTTCCAGAGCCTGATGAAGGGACTTTGATTCCTGAAAGCTTGCAGAAAAGGACAATTTTCTTGCCATTTTCCAGTTGGTTTAATAAAGGTATCATTTTGGAACCAAGAGTTCTAGTTTTTTTGTATGTCTATAATGAACATGTGAATATATAATGTAAATGTAACCCTTCTGCCAGATACTGGAAGACTAACAATGACCAGGTTCATATTTAGGGGTTTTACACTAACTGTTTAAAATTAGCTCAATCACCCACTCAGAAACCAGGAAAAATAAATGTTAACCGTTTGGTATTCTAATGTGAACAATCACCCTACCTGCAAGCAAATGTTAAACTAAAACAGGGCTTATTACAAAGGAAAAGGGGAGGAAACATACATCTTAAGTTGGGACAGGAAACTTAACTATTAAACCTTAACCATAATTCAAAACAGATCACAATCACTGGCAAATCAACACAGGCAGTAGCAATGTGTAGAGGGTGCCCAGGGGGTGCACGTGCACCCCCTGAGAGCGCTGGTGAACCCCCTGACCAGCTGCTGTTGCTGGTTAAGGATGGGCAGGGGGTATAGGTGGGAGTGCCGGTCCCCCCCAGCAAGCGCCAGCTGGGTAGTGGAGCACCATGGCACTCCCAGAAGCAGCCATAGCTACTTCTGGAAGCGATTGGCTGTCCCGTGATGGGCTGCAGAGGACTGCCCCCCACCCCCAGTTAGGAGATCAGCTGCAGGGGGACCCCTCTCCCACTGAGCGAGATCGGCTGAGGGGAGACCCACCCCACCATCAGCGAGATTGGGCCCAGTCGCTGACTGGTCACTGGGGGGGGGCATGTGGCCCCCCCTGACTAAGGTGGCACCAGTCTCCCATGAACACCGGGAGTTACCACCTAGCTTTGTCAGTTGGGAAGGAAGTCCTCTCCAAGGCTGCCCTCTGGGGACTCTACCAACTTTGCCAACCAAAATAGTAAGTGCTTGGTGGAGGTCCACCCCAGAGGTCCTGATGCTTCTTGCTATCAGGGTTTGCTGCTCTGCACTGTGGGATCTACTATCTACACCAGTCAAAGTAGCAAGTGCTAGGCAGGGAGACCTGCAATAGAATTGCTGACACTGAGCTGGAGGGGTACTGCTAGGATGCAATGCTAGGGTGTGCTACTCTGGCTGCTGGGAAGCATTGCTAGTATACATTTCTGGGGAGTGCTGCTGTGGACACTTCTTTCAGGGGTCATCAGCACTCCTGCACACTGCTGGGGCTCTCTGCCAGTCCGCCGTGCCATTAGGGTCTCCACTCCTCCTCTGCACACCTTTTCCTTCAGTTTTCTTCAGGTTGCTATACAACCCAAACTTTTTCAGATCCTGCCTTGTGCCAGTGGTAGGTTGAGGGATTTTTTTTTTTCCATCTTTTTTAACTATAGTGAGTCTCAGGCTTTTCCCTAAACCCACTATAGAGTCCTGTGCTCAGAATCACACTTACTTGAAGGATCCCATTGAAGCCATCCAGAGAGTGCCTCCTGTACAGAATATCTCCACTCCTCCCCAACCTATGACTTTACACTAAAATTAAGGGATGCCCCACTGCAGACCTCCGCACAGGTTAAGATGAGGGCTGACCTGCCAGTAACCTATATAACTTTGCATTAGGAACACTTGTGTGCCTACAAACTTCACTGATTTGGAAGGAGGGGCTGGTGGACAAAATCTACCTGCCCTTTACAACTGCACATCTTGGCACCAGACAGCATAACCCAAGACCACAAACAGTGAAAACAGGTGAGAGTATCCCCCCAAACATGTACACTAAAGAGGGTATGCAGATAAAGAATACACAAAGTTTCCATTATAGAACACAACCAGAGTTAACCACATAGAATGCAAGTAGGGTTGCATATATATTTTACATTTTCATTAATGTTTTCAGTGGTGATTTTTCCATTTTTAACTAACTGCAGTGGCAATGTAGTGCAGAAAAAGCTATGAATGTTGTGAATGGTCTGAGGGTTTGCCAAATGAGCAGATTCACCACACTACCCTCTCAATAACTAGGATACTATTATAATATCTAAGCACATAAATACTTAACTTGCATACTGATTATAGTGTCATTGTGGAAGCATGTGTTTAACATGGGTTTCAAGAACCTGCCAGGGACCCTGGTTTAAGTCAAGGAGGTTAGTGTGTACTGGCTGGCTAGGATCTGGAACCAACTTCCAAGTGAAGTGGTGCTGGTTCCTACCCTGGGGGTCTTTAAGAGGAGGTTAGATGAACACCTCATTGGGGTCGTTTGACCCCAGTACTTTTTCCTGCCGTGACAGGGGGTCGGACTTGATGATCTACTCAGGTCCCTTCCGACCCTACCAACTATGAAACTATGACTTCATGCTGCCACTAAAACATAGCTATTACTACCTGAGATAGCATCTTTCAAGGTTTTTTAGGGTATGTTTACATGATCTGAATCATACCTTAGAGTTTTAATGTAGATACACCCTAAATTACCTAGGTATTTTCAAAAAATCTAATGTTTAATTAAGTGATCCTTATATCATAGGCAGGGCTGGCAGAATTCAATTTTTATTTTTTAATCATTTCAATGGATAATACCCATGTTTATTTTAAGCACTTATTTTGATTTTTTAATTGATTTAGATTAAACTAACAACATAAAGACCTTCTGCCCCTGGGGATCCAAAAAACCACAACAACAACAACAAGGCCAAGAAAACATTGTATCCTATTGGACTGTCTCTCTCTATGTACCAGTCTCACCAGTAGGCTGTTTTGCCTCTTTTTAGTCTCTCCCTGCTTCTCTGCAGCTGAGTTGTCCCACTGAGGCATCAGGAACTCCCCACTGCTGCATCACACACACCTTCCTCCATGGCTGCTGCTTCCAGTCCAGCTTGAAAATTCTCCCACTCCCTCCCTCCCCTCTCCAACTTCAGGTATGGTTTAAGTAGCCTGTTATCTTAGGGGGCCCATGAATGAGCAGCTAATTGCTTAATTTACAAGTCATTAGGTCACTGGCTGTTTTCCTCCTTAAAGAGAGTGGCCCTTTATACTACAGCCTGTAACTCCCCTCTGTTTCCCTCTACTTTCAGTTATAAATGATGGAAATATTTTTGTTGGTCTGTGATTGTAAAGTGGAATCAATGTTTATTGACAAAAACTGAATCCAGCCAAGCCTAATCATAGGGAATAGATGGATCTAACAGAAGAGACAGAGTTGCTGGGTCAGGAGTAAGGAAGGAAGGATGATCTTGTTGTTAAGACATTGGACTGGGTTCAATTGTTGCTTGTCCCTAACATTTCCTACATGATCTTGAGCAAGTTGCTTCACCTGAATTTCCTATTTACAAAATGGGATATATACCCCTGGGACTTACATGTGCCAGCAGTGAATGTTTAGCAGAAGTTTGGGGCTTCAAAGCATGCCATTTAAAAATATTAAATCAACAATGAAAACATCTGTGGATTGCTCCAGTATCCAATTGAAATCAATTGCCAAATTTCCAGATATCAAGAAATATGTTAAGAAGTGCCTCAAAACTGTTATTGAAGCTCATCTAGAAGTACTTGAGCTGGCTTTAAACCAGGCAGAAGGCTAGGCAAATTGGCATTAATGTACCTTTGCTACTACGTAATAAATTTACTACCTCTAATATGAAGTACTACATAAATGCACAGTAGCTGGCACTAGTGCACAGTAGCAAAGGTGTGCAGTCCTTTTGTGATGCTTAATGCACAGTAGACTAATTCTGCTGTGCAGTTATGGCATTACCACAGTTTTTGCTGTGATGCGCTAATGCGCAGTAGAATTAGGCTACTGCACATTAAGCATCTTGTGTAGATGTGCCCACAGTCTCCTACAAAATTTTACACCTGAGAGAATTAGTTTCTGAGCTATCACCCTGCTTCTTTTCTGCCTGACAGCAGATTTATATGACTAACTACATATCTCAGCTGGATGGTTTTAAACAAGCTTGAGTGCCAGTAGCAGTAGAGCTGCAAAAGGTTTTGGTTTCACTTACTTTGGGTGCAGCTGCCACTGTGCTCCTTGCTGGAATGGCTGGATTGCTATGAGTAGTTTAAGGTGACTTTGGGTATGGCTGCCTGGGCTATAGATGCACTTCTGAACTGTGGAGGAGACAAAGATTATAAATTGTTAACCCTCAAAAAAACCCAAAACAAACACAACCCCCACCAGCGATTTAGGCAAGCAAAGGATTGAAAGAGGGGCAGGAGCGTCTATCATCAAAAGATATAACAAATGAGATTCTGCCATTAAAATAGATCTTCAATTTCCATAGGCAAAAATACTTGATCCCATAAGGAGAAGCTCAAGTAACAGCATATAACACCTACTCTATTCAATCTAAGCAATATGCCTGAAACACTCAAAATAATTGTAACTGATGCAGTGATAGAGTTTGGGCAGAAGGTTGCAGTAGAAGATCAGGTTGAAATGCCTCAGGAGATGTGTTTATTTTTCAACTCAGAGTTGCCAGGAAGATTAGCAGCTACCCAAAAATATTTACAAGTTTTCAACAAGCTTTGCTTGCACAAAAGCTTTTCTCACTGATTCCTGTCATTAATTGCAGCTAGACTGATGATCTGTGTTGCAAAGCAGTTTTAGAAAGTTTCAGTAAAAGAAAATGCCTCCATTTTCTAAATATGCTTAGTGCTTGGTGAAGATCAGTCCTGCATACAGACGAAATTAAAAAAATAATACTGATACACACACAGTCAAGCTGAGCGTGGCCATGCTGTATGTGGTGCCGCAGACATGTCTTTGGAGCCACATACCACACATTCAGTTGTTCTCTGCACTGCAAGGGAGCAGCACAAGGGGTGGGTGACCCCTGGATAGCCAGGAGTAAAAAAAAAAAAAAACCCACAAAAAAGGCCAAATGGTGCACATGGGGGCAGCACATGCCACTCAAAACTGTAGCCTGGCTGGGCGGAGCCACACTTTGGCTGCCAGCCAGGCTCCAAGTGGCAGGATTGCCACTGCTGTAACCCCAGGAGTCCCATAGGACCCCATGTAAGGTTGCTGGGGCCAGCCCAGTGCTAGCCCCAGCCTCCTCTACCCTACCAGGGGTAACATGCCATGCACCAGAGGGCTCATATCACAGGCATTTCCTGGGGACAACTAGCAGTGACACAAGGTGTGCTGCTGCTTCTTGTCCCTGGAGAAACAAACATCCACACTTGTTTGGACATGGCTATAGTATGTGAAATAAAATAGATCAAAACCTCTAAATAAAATAAAAAAATCATCTTGGTTAACAAGCAGCAAAACATTAATTTAGTTCATAATGTGATGTATTAAAAAAAATAAAAAATGAAAACAGGAAACCAAATAAAATATTCGTAGTTTTATATTAAAATTACTTTGGTAGTTTCATCATAGTTTTCCATTATTTATAGCAAAGGAGAAAGCTGGAAGACGTACATATTTTCCAACTAAAAGTCACACCGCAAAATGTGTTTAGGAAACCAGTTAAACTACTTGACATTTTGGTAATTATCTGGCATTTGAGGAAATAGAATATTTCTCCAAATGATATGTAGATTACACATATTATGTTTCTCCTATTCATTTGATCAAAGGCATACAATTGCTAGAGACCAGACTAGTTGCACTTCATACCTAAAAATATGGAAATGTAATTCCTTTTTTGCAATGATACTGAACTAATTGCAACATGACTAGATATTTCAAATAATAATGATAAAGCTTTGTACTGTGATTTCACCTTTCATCTGATGAGCTCAAAGAGTTTTAAAAACATTAACTGAGATGTGTAGTCATTGTTATACAACTATTACACTGGAGTAAAATGATGCAGAAACAAGCTTAAAAAGGACTTGTATAGGGGCACACAATGAAATAACAGCAGACCTAGTGGAAGTACTCCCAGTGTTATGATCTACCCATTACAGTCCTATCCTCAATAATAGCTGTTTACAGAAGCAAATAAAGATAGAATCCATAGCCTGAGGAGCTTATAAATGAGTAAAATATCAACAGTCAAAGTGTACCAAATAAACTTACTTCAAATATGGAGGAGAGGAGAAAAATAAGAAAGTCTAGTGATTTAAGCTCAGAGCCAAGAAAAAAAAGGGGGATTAAGTTTGTGACCACTTTTTCATTAGTACTTTGGATGCATATAGCACTTCATGCAGGGCTTTTTAAAAGAAAAACAAAATGAAACAAAAACAAAATACAAAATACAAAACCTTCTATAGCCAGATTTTCCCATTTTGAAATCCAGATGCTGCTTTTTTACCATAAAAAATATCCCGAGATATCTGTAGGATATTATAAGGTGGTGGGATACCACCCATAGGTAAATCTTAAATTTCATTTTTACAGATTCAGACAAGTAAAATGGTCCCCAGAGAGGGGCCTGAGCACCACGGTCTGATAGATTTGTAGGGTGGTAGTCAAAGCTGTGGCATGTATGCCACAAATGGCTGCCTCTATGTGTGGCACACAGTGGATAAGGGAAGGGACAGGCAGCACACTGGCAGATAGGGCAGGGAGCAGAAAAGGGAGGAGTTGATCAGACAGAGCTTAGGGCAGGGAGCAGAAAGAGGAAACGATGAGGCAGGGGAAGGTAATCAGAGTGGGACTCAGGGAGAGTTTGGGGCTAATTTGTGGTACACCTTTCAGAATGCATCTGAAATCCTCAAGGTTGGGCAATCTGGTTCCCTGGAAACCATTAAAAATGTAGGGGCAACACCAATATGAGCAAAGTAAGAGAGTTAACAAAAGAGGAAACTAAGACTGGTTATTGAGGGGTATCATTCTATCAATGCAGGCTATGCTACAGGAGACATGCCTTGTCCCCACTGGATTAAAACAGGGGTGTCAAACTCTCATGGTTCCCTTGTTTTTTCTCCTTCCCTCCATATTTGAAGCAAGTTTATTTGGTACACTTTGACCTTGATGATATTTTACTCATTTGTAAGCTCCTCAGGCTATGGATCTAGGCTGGATTCAGGCTCTGGAGTTCCCCATGGCCTGATGTGGACACATCTCTGGTGACAAGGCAAGTCAAAGTGATAATGGCGACAACATGGTAATGGCATTAACCATTGTAGGTTTCTGAATCATGAGGATCAATGCATCCATTGCTTGCACCTCTATTGTTCATGTATATCTCTAATTTTGCTCGTATCCCAGAATTCATTGGCTGACTGTGCCCAGAAATCATAGCACCTCCAAAAGCTCCACAGCCCATATATTTGACAATCCTCAATTAAAGGATACAATTAAGAAAACTTGTCATCTCAACTTCAGCTTTTGACATTAACCTGCTGTATATTATTACAACACATCCTATATCTTTTCTGATGTTCAGTCATCTTAGTAATAAAATATAGGCAACATGCTGTTTAGATATCTAACTGGAGCTGGTCAAAAATAATGACACATTCTTTTTCTATCAGAAACTGTTGATTTGTCAAAGCTGAAATGTTTCACAGAAAAGGTCAATTTTGATGAAGCTAGATGATGAAACTTCTTTGCTTGCCTGAGTCCTTAGAAAAGCACCTGGTGGGATGCCATGGAGCCAGTAGTGCTAGATGGTACAGAATCCTTCTCAGCTTGCTAAGTGGGATGGCTGGACACCTGAAGTGGCAAAACTAAACACTTAAAATAATAATTTAATATTCTTCTGTCAGAAAAAATAATTGTATGTTTTATTATTATTCTGGCAATGAACAAAAAAATTCTCCAACATATCAATTTTTCCAAAACAGACATAATCCATTTCCTGCACAGTACTGTAAATAGTAGTTGGAAATGCTTTTATGTCTCCACAAGGCATGTAACAACGTGTTACATTTATCTCTGCATAAGACAATAGGAATACAAGTTAGCTAAAATAACTTTAACCTTGGATGTAGCAGGGTTGGAGCTGTTTTGCTAGACCTGAGCAATAGCTCCCACTCCCACACCCACTATTCCTCTGCAATGCAGAGTAGCAACTGAACCTTGGAATGGGACCTTCAGTACAAGTGTAGTTCCAGCCCAGCCCAGCCCAGTCTAACTCTCTTCTACCCCTTCTTTCTTCAAAAGCAGAATGAATGGAGAATTTTTTCTCCCATGTTGCATAGAGGCCCCCCAAATAAGATATGTCTTGTTTTGGGGAAGGCAGTGTGAAGGGGAATTTTTTTTTCAGAGTTATGGCTATGCACAGAGCAGGGACACAGCCTAATCTTCAGCTCACTCTACCTTTCCTGCTCAACCAGAAGCTGAAACCCTCTCTGCTGCTCAAGACTGACCTCCGTTGGTGGATCTATGATTTTCAAAAAGAGCTAAGAACAATGTGCAAGGCTGTGAAATAGGAGAAGAGGCACCAGGAATAACTAGCAAACTGTGAAATTACCAGAACAAAGGCTAAAGGAACATCAAGATGATTAAGAAGAGAGACAGTTGTTAACACTCTGCAGGGAAGAACAATGAGCATTTAAGTCAAGTAACTCTTTCAGCTGTCCGAATTCAAATGCTACTGCTGCTGTCTGATGGAGAAGGAACTGAAGTGGGGTGTCTCTAGCTTCTTTGCTTCAGACATATACCCCAACTGGCCAGTGCAGAGATGGGATTTATTTGAAGGCGAGGAGTGGGGGAGAAGGTATGTGTACAGTATAAAGGATGAGTTGGACTTTAGTTGTCCTGGACAACTGCAAGTACAAGCATCTATGCAACAGTGCTGAAAGAGAAGACTCTTTAGCTGATGGGAGAGGTTGCAGTGATGAAGAGGCAGAGATTTTATTATGTTGTGCCTAGTGAATTTGAGATGATAAAGATAAATTAAATATAGAGTAGACATAGACAGAACTTTGCAATTTATTGTTAGTATAATCAAAGAGAAAATGATACCCCTTGACAATGCATATGCAAAACTTGGAAACAGCCATCAAAGTATACGCCACACCACCGGGAAATAGAAATTTCCTGAACCTGTAGCAAAGCCATGAAAAGAAGCAAATATAAGTAAAAAGTTAATCCTACCCTCCTCTGTGGGAGACCCCACATACAATGGGACTAGTGAATTTCTATTGCTAGTCTGCTGTTCTTCTCAGAAAAGAGTCAGCAGGCATCTGAATCTTGTATATGTCCTGTAGGCCAGAACCACCCAGCAGAAAAGGATCTTTTTGACCAGTAGAACTCTTGGTGGAACATTAAATGTGGGGCAGGCTAGCAGGAGCCAAGGCGCACACAGAATCTGGCTCTATGGGGTCCTATTGCACATGACTGTCAGAGGCAGGGAGCACAAGCAAGAGCTGGGTCAACAGAGCCCTGCATGCCCAACTGCTGCTTGGACTGCTGCCATTGCTGCACTGCTTCCATTGCTGGCTCTACTACTGCCAGGTCTGGATCCATCCTGCAAGGAGCCCTCTGGTCTGGAGATGGCCTAGTGGGGAAGGAGATTTTGGCACCCCTGTCCTCTGGCAAATAAGGAAAGTTTTAGTTGTTCTGCCTTGCTCTTCAAACTTCTGTTTTGTTCTCTTACTATACTGTGGAAGAGAAAGGGGTAAAAAAACAACAACAGTGAATTCTTGCAGTTGGAGCCTTTATGTACTACCCTGTTTCTGGAGCTGATGCTCATTGTTGTTACATGCTTTTTCCCTGTTTTAGATCTGATCTCTTCCCATATACCAGATAAGTGATGCAGAATTTTTATTCCACTATTCCAGTAGAATAAAAAAAAAAAAATCATACCTCTTTACTTTCAGACAACAGTTCACAGGGTGTTTGACACCCTGATTTAGATAGTTTTAAAAATTGGGAATAAGTACTATAGTTATTAATTTCTGAATTCATCATACAAGTGGAAGTATCCACTCCTGAGTTCATATATTAGAGACTGAACTTTCTGGCCCCATTGAATGCATGGGAAAGTGTTCAAATCACCTGATCCAGATAACTGTTAAATCCCCTATTGAGTCTATGGGTGCAAGTGATATAAATTAGACTTTTAAAATACATCACACAGAAGAGTTCTGAATGAATGCAATATTGTGGGTTTCTGGGAAAGTGTTTTATATCACAGTATTTCTGAGCTCACAAAAATGTATAAAAATCAGGACTGGCACAAAGTATAGTTTATGTATTAAACCTACAGTAGGTTTAATTTTTTTAGGAGATGCCAGGTATGATACATGTTCAGGATGGACTTCTTTAAAGAGTTCTCCCTTTTCTGCAATGCAGAGTAGCAGCTGAACCTTGGAATGGTACCTTCAGTACAAGTGTAGTTCCAGCCCAGCCCAGCCCAGTCTAACTCTCTTCTACCCCTTCTTTCTTCAAAAGCAGAATGAATGGAGAATTACATGGAGGGGCAGTTTTCCTGTAAATGCTCCTTCACTATGGCCAAGCAGTAGAATTGTAACTCCAATGTGCAGCATTGCATTCCATAATTCTGATCATGATTTAGAAATGATTTTCCCTCCCCCCATCCCTTGACAAATTGGAAATTACTCAATTTTAACATATAACAAGACAAATTTACACCCACCCACATAAATCTGGAGAATCCTACCAACACCTCACTTGTTTCAATGCCTATAGAGCTCATCCAAGAGCTCATGAAGAAGAGAGAACTGATAACTGTTAGGGCTGTGCAATCCTTCAGTTGCTGATTCAATTTGGCGGAGATTTGGTGGCCAAATCTCCAAATCCAAATTGAATCAGGAGACCTATTAATCTCTATTTGATTCAGAGGGATTCGGAGAGGTTAGATAATTCATACATAGATACAGCTTTATATGTTTTTTCTACATACCTCAAGGTACCAGGC
>NW_005842122.1:1404240-1407409 GCF_000455745.1 Alligator sinensis
ATGAAGGCCGAGATGGTGGGGCAGATGGAGCGTCCCATGGAAGTGTGGGGGGGTCCCCAGCAAACTCAGTGGTGGACCCAGAAGCAGTCCACTTCCCGGTCCACTGCAGAGCATGCAGGAGACCCACACCCCTGGCTCGGTGACTGGTGCCTCCAGGGTCAGGAGGGCACCGGAGGTCCCCCTACAGCCAATCATTGAGCCAGGGCGATGTGGAGGGGGGTGTCCCCCATGTGCTTGGTGGTGGACCTGGAAGTTGCCTGAAAGTACTTCCAGTCCACTTCTGAGTCCACTGCTGAGCATGGAGGAGGAGAGGAGGGGGCCCATGCTCTTGTGGGATGCTCCATCTGCCCCACCATCTCAGCATTCATGAGCCATGCCTGGTACCTTGGGGTATGTAGAAAAACATATAAAGCTGTTTCTATGGCCGAATTGCTGATTCTCTGAAACAGAATCTAATCTTCAGATTTGGATTGGCCAAATTGAATTGGGACAGTGATCTGAATCAGCGAATTGAATCACTGTCCCCCAAATTGGGCTGAATCCAAATCCAAATTGCATAAGGCCCACTTCACACACCCCTAATTACTGTTGGAGAAAGAAAAAAAAATATATATTGGAATTTCTTTGGAGGTAGACAAACCTATAGATTTTGCAAATAATGTCCCCTCCACACTATTATGTCACTTAAAAGGTCCTGAACTTAGTGTACTGTGTACACAGCTCTTCACTGTAGCAGCCCCCATGCTGCTGAGGAAGATTCAGGATAAAGGGCATCAAACTATCAAGAGTGAAACCTTAGACAAGACACATTTTTTATCTGATTTTATAGTCATTAGGAACACTGGGATTCAAACCCAGAACAGCCAAACCAGGAGGCAGAAATGAAATCTGCAGTACCACCAGGCAGCTGTTTAGATAGCAGCCCAGTCCACTTTGGTCCTTCCCCTGAGGGCACTGATGACAAGTCAGGAGACCAGAAGTAACCAATGGAAACTGCAAGATCCTTATTGGGGAACTATAAAATTGCTCTTACTTCCTGTGGGACTTGTCTCAACAACAACAGTCCTATGTGTACTTCTTGGACCTCTGCATTGGTCCTGTCTAATCCCAGCCTTGTCATAGTACCTGTCTCTGCCTTGGTTGGACCTCCTGGCTTTGATCTACTATCTCTCCTGACCATGATACCACCTCAACCCTTGGCCTGATGACTTTGACTGCAATGGATGCATGGTATAACCCCAGACTACCTTTGGTAATTTAAGTGACTGCCCATGGTTTGGGTGATCATGATGATTGTGTCCCCTTGCACTGAGGATACTCTTCAAATGGAAGAGCATAGAAAGGGTAAAAAGAACCAGGTGGTGGTAGTGAGGGATTTGATCATTAGGCACATATAACTAAATTTGTGAGATCTGGAAGAACTGCATGATGATTTTCTAGCTGGATGCAAAGGTATGGGACCTCATGAAAAGCACAGATTGGCTGATAGTGACCTACTTGGGAAGAGCTGATGGTTGTGGTCTACTACTAACAAGGCACATCTACATGAGACACTTGCTGTTCTGTAGCCTAGTAACACTGCACAGTAGTGTGCCGGTTAAAAATCATGCTAATAAACTACTGCACAGTATTAGGCTACTGCACAGTAACCATCACAAAAAAAAATGTTCACTGGCTCTACTGCAAAGTAACTGTAGTTATTGCACATTTAGTTAGTATTTCATTAAGCAAGTACTAAACTAAATGTGCAGTAACTTCTGCATATTAATGAATGTGTAGATGTGCCCACAGTGTAGTATGTGCAGGTGGTCAAGTGGCATTGTATGTTAAAGCTACTAACAGCATAAACATTTTTATCTGAAAGGAAAACTGCCATAACGTCCCAATAGGTAGAAATTCCATCCTTGAATAAGAATTTAATACCAAGAACGTATTATTGACTACCTGATCTGAAAGATGAAGGTGACTACAAAATGCTTAAGAAGATTAGGAACTGGTAAATGAGACAAGAAATAATAATGAACTACTTCAATTGTCCTCATAGCTCATATTATCACTCTTGGCTTCAGTAAACATCTTACCAAGGTGAGATGTGGGGATAGAATTTATGGATGTAATAAATAACTGCCTTCTAGAAGAATGTGTCTTGGAACCCACAAGAGGAGACACAATTCTAAACCTTATTGTAGCTCTGAGTAACACACAGGATCCAGTGTTAGGCTACAGCCTCAGACTTGGGCCTTGGTTGATAGCACAGCCACTCAGCTCAGCCTGCCACCCTATGAGTAACCATCTATACACTACCTATTAACAGAGTGGCTGGCCAGGGTCAGCTGATCCTTCCTTATCCCCAAAATAAATAGGAAATGTCTGAGCAACAAGGCAACCAGACCCAAGATTTCTTCATTGCTCCATCTGACTTGCTCCCTAGCTTTGTTCTGTTTGAGCGTCCAGCTTCTTGACTCATCTTGTCCTTGGACTTCATCCCTAGATTTACCTCTTGGCTTTCTGACCTAGTTTAACCTTGTTTTCCATGTATCTATCTATGCCCCAATTGGTGCTTTGATTCCTTGAGTGGCTCCCAACCTGGCTGCCCACATCCCAGTGCAATACACTCTATAATAGTGACCATAATGTAATCAGGAAAACTATACAACATGAGCCAAATAGGAAATAGTTAAAAGGAACAGTCAACAAAGTAAAAGGTCTGCTGGAAGCTAGAATGTTGTTTAAAAATACCATATTAGAAGTGCAGGAGAAGTGTATACCACAAATCAAAATGGGTACCAAGCAGGCCAATACAACCCCTTCATGTTTTAATAGTAGTTTAAAGGAAGCCATTCAAGGTAAAAAGGAATCCTTCAATAACCTGGAAGGCTTACCCAAATGAGGAAAATAGAAAAGCTCACAAACTCTGGCAGGTCAAACACTGTTAGGGGGCCAGCTCATGGGCAGTCTAGTATGAGAATAAGGTCTCTGAGGGATGAATGTCTAAGGGCTAATTATTAGATCTAGAGGGAGAAGCTAGAGGTGCATCTATAATACAAGCCAGGGTGTGAATCCAGAAGGACAGAAGCTTAGCTTCCAAGTCTGAGAGCGAAATTTTAAGGTCAAAGTCCAAATATAGAGCTAATCTGGGTGTCAAGAATGAGAATACAGATCCATAGGG
>NW_005842122.1:1407419-1426651 GCF_000455745.1 Alligator sinensis
AAAGACAAAGATGAAGACCAAGGAAAAGCTAAAAGCCAGGATCAGGAACCAGGAAAACCAGAGAGCTCAAGAGTCAGGAGGCTTGTCATAGAAGACTAAGTCAGAACTGTTGACTAGTCTCAAGGGGATCCTGAAAGCTATGGACTAGTAAGTCTCACTTCCATCCCTAGCATGCCTCACCAATCTGCTGGAGTTTTTGAGGGTGTTAGCAAGCATGGGGACAAAGGGATCCAGCTGATATAATATATTCTGACTTTCAAAAAGCATTTCACAGGGTCCCTCACCAAGGCTTAAAAAAAAAAAAAGCTGAGTTGCCAGATGATTGGCAGGAAGGTTAATTCATGGATTGAGACCTGGTTAAAAGACAGGAAACAAAGGGTAGGGCTAAATGGATTGACCATTTTTTCAGGATGGAGGGAGGTCAGAAGAAGGATCCTGCAGGGACCTGTGCTGGACCTAATTTTGTTCAACATTTACATCAATGACCTGGAAATGGGAGTACACAGTGACACTTTCAAGCATGCAGGTGATACTAGTTTATTCTACGTAGTCAAACAAATCCCAAACTGACAAAGAGGAGCTGCAGAAATATCTCACCAAACTCAGGGGGCAGGAAAAAAAAGGCAGATGAACGTCAATGTTACAAATGTCAGCTGAATCTCCCACTCACCCCCTCGCCCCACATCATTAGAAGGGGGGTTAAAAACAAAATGGAAAACATCATGCCATTATTCATATCCATGGGGCACCTACATCTTGAATGCTGTGTGCAATGTTCTTAAATTTTTACAAATAGAGCAATTAATCAAAAGATAAATAGCTAAGATAACAAAATAATGACATCCAACACTATTAATTAAGTAAATTGATCCTGCTATGAGAAGTCCACAAAAACAGAAGAGATAAGTCTTTAGAGGACATTTGTAGAACATATTTTAAAAATCCTTGGATGGATCATTGGTTGACAGATTGTTAGAAAGGGAGGTATTCTATTGCTCCAGTATTAAAAAGAAATAATTGTTTTTTACAGGTACAATATCATTACAATACAATAAACTTGGATAGAAACCATTTGGTAAACAGCTTAATGCATCTACAAATATGCACAAATCATTTTAATCTGAATGTCAAAAATCCCTGAACACTGTAAATAAAAAACCTAAAACGCTTGTTTCTTTAGGTATACATATTCACTTTTAACTCTAATACACAGAGGCTATAAAGCTCGACTGACTTACACACTTCCAGGAGGCTCCAGAGTCATTTGAGTATAATTTTATTACTTTGAAAACACTGCACAACTCAGGAATGGCTTTGCCCATATCTTTGGCTTTCAGTGTCTAAATGACTCCATAAAGTAAACTTCCCTGTAGGTAAACTTGCATAAAGCAGTTAAAACTGACAATTCCTTTGTTGTTTTTATAGCAATTTACTCTGCTACTGGTAAGAGAAAGTTTCCTCCACCAGCTTTGTGGTTAAATAATAGTTTACATGGAACAACATTGTAATTCTTATTGGTAAGATATAAGACTTACTTTTACAACAATATTTTATCATTTGATTGCCTTGGCAGACCTTTACAGATTCTGCCAATATAACACAAGAACTGAAAGCCATCATCCAGAAAGTCAAGGTAAGTTATTTTGGCAAACTTGGCTTTGTAGAGACTTGTTAATTAATAATAAAGAGCAAATGACAAAGATGCCCCCCCCCTTTTTTTTGCAAACCAACAAGAAAACTCGATATTCCAAATTAAAATTTGAATTGACAATTAAAAATTTGATATTCAGAGCAATGACAACATATATCAGTAATTGATTTTGACCTGAATGGGAGATTGAGAACAATAATTCATTCTACTGTTTTTCTAAGAAACTTGAACACCAAAGGTTACATATGGAATAGTTTTTGTATCTTTATTTTTTCCAATATTGCAAGCATAATTAAGGGCCAAATATTGTGAATATTTTTTGCTACAAGGAATAGGATGCCTCTATTCATTGTAATTTCTTACCACAAGTAACAATATGCTGGAGTAAACTTCCTGTGCAATACCTTCTGGTCTTATGATCTTTACGTATAAAAGAGAGATATTAAATGTAATCAGTATTAGCTTCTCTCATCTCAAAATATAATCAATAATGTCTATTGAACAGCTATATCAGATGATTGACACTAGAGCTGTGCAAAATTTCACTGGCTGTTTCATTTTGATGCTATTTCGACTTGTTTTGAGCTCGAAACAGCAAAATCAAAATGAAATGAAGGGCTTCAAAACCAAACGCTTTGACTGTCCTTGTTTCAAAAGTTTCTAAATGTTTCAAGTTTCGAAGCTGAAGCTGGGCTTGCCTGCAGGGAAACAGAAAGTAAGGAGAGGGATGGGGAAGAGATGGGAAGGACTGCTTTCATATTGACTGTGGCTGTTTGGCTGCCTGAGATGCTTATGCTGCTACTGTGCTGCTTACTAGGGCTGTGCGAAGCTTCAAGTGCTGTTTCAATTCAGAGGAGATCTGGCCCAATTCGGTGGCCAAATCTCTGAATCTGAATCGAATTAGGAGACCAATTAAAAAGTATGAATTGATTTGAAGCTCTCCTAATGAATTCAGAAAAGATTCAGAGAGCTCGGCGATTTAGGCAGTCCCTGCTCACTGCCACAGGGAGCTAGACCCAGACTCCATGCTGGTAAGTAGGGGGTGGGGGAGGGGTGGCTGGAGGAGTGGGGAGGGGACCATGGCAGGACTCCCAACTGGCCCCATGCCCTGCCTGCTCCCCCAGCCACCTGAGCACCCCCTAACCACTGCCCGCTGTCCCAGCCCCTGCCGCCCCCCATAGACTGCCCAGCCCAGCCCCAGCTCCTGGCCCAAAAAAGGCCCCATTCACAAGCTGCTGCCTTTCAGGGGAGTGATCTCTTCTGCCACCCACTGCCCCGTGCTGCATGGGGGACTCTGCCACGAGCCCCCTGGCCCCTGCCCGCTCGCTCCCCCCGCATTGTTGCCCCACCCACCCCAGGTCCTGGCTTTTTTAAAAAAAAAAGGTACCACTCACCAACTGCTGCAGTGGCCTCTGAGCAGTATGGGGCAGGAGAGATCACCCCTGTGCCTGGCAGCAGCTGGTGAGTCTGGGGCTTATTTTTTTATTTTTTTTTATTTTTAAGAGCCGGGAGCTGGGACCAGGCAGGACAGCCATTGGGTGGGGAGGGCTAGGAGAGCAGGAAGGGTTCAAGAGGCTTGTGGCAGAGCTCCCCACACAGCACAGGCCAGCAGGGGGCAGTGGGGATTGCATCCCCCACCTGGAAATAGCTAGTGAGTTGGGGGCTTTTTTGTCGTTTTTTAAAAAGACCCGGGAGCTGGGGCCAGGAGAGCGGGTAGGAGATGGGGATTTGTGGCAGAGCCCCCCACACAGTGTGGGGTGGTGGGGGGCAGTGGGGATCACCCCTCCCACCTGGCAGCAGCCAGTAAGTGCCGGGCTTTATTTTTCAAAGAGCCAGGAGCTGGGGCTGGGTGGGACAGGGCAGCCATTAAACGGGGCTGAGAGAGCAGGTGGGGGATGGGGGTGATTCAGAGAGTTGGCCAATTTGGTGGCAGCAGAATCTCTGCATCAGATTCAGCCAAATCGATTCAGGACACTGATTTCAATCACTGAATCGAATCACTGTCCCCCGAATTGGCCAAATTCAAATCCGAAGTGAATACAAGCCTTTGCACAGGCCTAGTGGTTACTAAGTTATTACCTGTTATTATTTAAAGTGGTGGGCGGGATGAGGCTTAGGGGGGGAAGCCTCATTGGGATACACTACCATGAGGTTTAGAGGCCCAGCAACAGTGTGTGTGCGCCTTAACAAACACAATCACACGTCACAAGTTTTGCTTGTCAGCAGCTTGAGGTGTAGTTTCCCAGAAACCCCTGGACCCATCTCTTTGAAACTTGTCAGGCTTTGTCACATCAGCAGGGGCTACTATGCTTGCTGTTTTCACATCCCTGTGCCTTCACACTTACAAGCGACATGAGTTTTGCTTTCAAGATTTTGAAGTGCAGTTTCCCAGAAACCCCAGCACCTATCTCCTTTGAACTTGACAAAGTTCATACCCTCAGAAGGGGCTACCATTCTTGCTGTGTTCATCCAAATCTGCCAAAAAAATGACAAAGTTATAGGCAGTTTCATGCTTCCCCATTATATATTATGGGTGTAACCTTGAAACAGCATCCAAACAGCAAAACAGCTTCTATGAAACAAGAAGGAACAGTGCTGTTTCACACAGCCCTAATTGACACCTGTGACTGGATATGCAGGTTAGCTTAGTCTAGTCTAAGTATGAACATTTCCACAGCCCAGTATGTATTACAGTTTTCATTATTTCTGCACCGTCTTGTGAGAGTCCAGGGACATGTCTTGCACTTTATCAGACCTTGTTTGCCCGTCACAATGCAAGAGGGTCAGGTTCTAGTTGAATCTGAAGCACCACTCAGATTTCAATCGATGCTAGTCAATGCAAGCAACCACTGTTTCAAAGGAAAAATGAGCATGTGCTTGAGAGTTGCATGTGTGGATGTAGAGGAGGTACTTGAGCAAACATACAGGTGGGAAAATTTTCAAAGGGCACCAGGTAGATATATCCAAAAAGGAAGTTTTCTGAAGCTGTTACAAACAAATCTAACAGGTTTTGCATTCCAGAGGTAAACGTTGATTAAATAGGTTTCATAACATTGAATCAGATGCTTCATCAAACATCACAAATCCCTTAGACACACCCTTTTCACTTTTGCTGAATCATGATTTCACCAGATTTATTAAATATATTTATATATATAAAATATGTCTTCCAAATATATCCATATATATGTATATTTCAACTATATATATTTGGAAAGGAATCCGAAGAAGAATAAATCTCCAAATCCCTCTGTTTAATGATTTGGATGAATACGGGAAAATTATTCCAGATTTATAATCATGAAATTGACACATTTCTACATTTTCTAAGCAACTCTCTTTTCTCCAAAGAAAAAACCCACAGAAACATGTCAATGTTAACTTTTTGACCCTCTGATCACTATTAAAATTGGTATATTGCAATAGTACCCAGAATGATGAATTAAGAAATGGCTCTCATTGTTTCAGGTATGCTACAGGGTTCCTAACCAAAAGACCTTACTCATTAAGACAAAAAGAAATATGGTCAAAAGCCTATTTCTAAATAGAAGGAAATACCTACTATACTGTGCCCTGAAATTTGCAAGGGTTATAAATAATTGCACATTAATCCATCTCAGTTAAATGAAAGAAATTCTGTACATCAAGCAATAAATGGCTTAAAAATCAAATTATGCATTCTCTTTTAATATTAGTATCTGTTTATTTTTCTCCACTGCAAAAGGTTTGCAAATTAGCATTGCTTTTCAACTACATTATATAATTGCCTCACTTTTAACCTTAAACTAATGCATTCAGTAATCATCAGCCCCACTGCTTTTCAACCAAATAAATTCAAAACCAATGCTCAGCTCTTTATCAATGTTTAAATAACTCATTTGTAGCTCATTATTCAAAGGTAAGAAACTCAAAAGCAACTCATTACACAATGAATGAGCAAGCTCATTGATGTTTCCTTAGGTTTAATGTTGATTATATTGGAGCTCATTAAGGTAGTTGGAGTATTAGCTAGAGGCCTGGGAGGAAATGACATTTGTGGTCATGTTCTGTTGCTGACAATTGTAATTAGTTTTGCATTACAGGTTATAACATATACAGCATTTGGGAAAGAAAAGGAGGAGACACAGATGCCTATGGATGATTGCAAGGAGTCCTTGACACTGTCATCTCAACACAAGAGGAAAAAAAAAGGGTTTTTTTGTTCTAAACTAAAAAAGAAAAAGTAAGGAACATAACAGGTAATATTGCTCATTTTGACTCAAACAGTTGCCTTGCAGAACTCACTTTCCTATTGAGAAATTGAGGATCCAAATTAGATGCACTGTGTGTCAGCGTTTCTCAACATGTGGGTCGTAACCCAAAAGTGGGTGGCAAGAATATATGAAAGGGTTGTGAACAAGCTTTAAAAAATGAATCAACAAACTTTAAAAATGGATTCTCCTTTAAAGGAGAAAAATGTGGGAAACTGTGGCTTTTCCCTTGCAGACTGTCAGAGTTCCAGCCTGCAAGGGGCTGCTTTGGGGCCCCCATGTCCCACAAACATCCCACCCTGCCCCATACATTCATCCCCTGGGGGCTGGCCATGGGGCGGGGGGCAGTGGGTCAGGACTGAAGGGCACTGAATTGGGACTGGCCATCAGTGTTTACAGATGGGCCCTGGTATAAAAAAGGTTGAGAACCTTTACAATTTACAAGATGTACACAATGTTGTTTCCCTCAACAATGTAGAAACAAACAGAGCAGGCAATTTATTAAAATTAAGAGTTTACAGGTTGCATGCCACAGCACCAAACTTTAAATGCTCAGTCCTTGAAGCAGAATCCAAAAGCCAAAGTTAGATACCTACTATACATGGGAAAACGTTGCTGTTTCAAGTGATTCAACAAACCTGAATTTGAATAGGCAAGCCCTTTCAGCTAGCCAACAGGAAACACTGGGCAGAGGGGTGCATCTGCATCCCTAGCCCTCTCTGGAGGTTAAGCATCTTACAGAGGATGCAAAGAAGGGGCCTGTGTTCACGTAGGGTCCAGATCCCAGAATTCTCTTTCCAGGTTAGGTGCCCACAACCAGTTGTCCAAAGAACCAAACAGGGCCAGCTTCTTTTAAACACAGCTGCCAGAGGGGAAAAAAAAAAGGTGCCAATGCTGGTTCCCCTCCTCACCTTCTAGATTTTAACAAAACTGTTAGAATACTTTTATGCAGGCAATGGGAGACTCAGGTTTAATACTCTACTTAGCCTCTGACAGGGAGTAGTCTCCCCGCTTGCAGTGTGCTTTAACTACCAGGATAACTGCACTGAAGGAGCTCTCAACCTGTCCTGTGGAAGAATTAAATTTTTGTACAGTGACACAGCAAACTTTTGTTTTGTTTTGTTTTTGTTTTTTTCAGTAGCCTAGTAATTAAAGCATGACCTGGGCAAGCGGAGCCCCAAGCTTACAGGCCTTATTAAACAAGCATTAGATGAAAACAGGAATCACCCTGATTGGACGACTAGAACCTAGAATGGTCCCTCCCAGCTGAGTGTTTCAACCAGTAGTGTACAGAAGCAGGTGCCTTCTCATGCTTTCTTCCTGTTCCATGAATCTTCCAGTCCTTTTTATGTAGTAACCTGCTTCAAATGGGTGAGAATAGCTCTATCCCAGCCTGGTGGTGAGCAATCTCTACAGGAAGGTGGGAAAATTATCTGAACACACCTCTACCTCCCGAGGCAGTGTTTTAGCCACTGGGTTAATACCACATGTACCTTTCTCTTCCAAAATTGGGGTGCATATCTTAAGTGAGGAAACTTAAGCTGCACCAGAATAGTGCATCCCCTGCAGAATAAAAGCATGGGAACACTGTGAAGGCTTCTTGGGGCTGTGCTTATCTCCCCTCTTTCAAAACCACTATTCTGCAGGGGCAAAATCTACTCTGGCCTCAGAGCTACAGTTGTAGCCATCTCATAGCCATTGCCAAATAGGCAACAGATTTTGGCTATTCAGCCAAAAGTTACTACCAATTTTTCAGTGGCTGTGATAGGGTTAAAACATACCTTTTGAAGGAGCTGCCAGGGAAGGATGAGTGAATTAAAGAGCAGGCTGTGCCCCTGCTTCATGTGGTCAGCTTTCAGTCATGATTTTGCAAAATAATAATAATAATAATAATAATAATTCCTCATTCTGTCTTCCCAAAACAAGGGACACATCTTCTTTGGGGGCCTGCAGTACATACAAAGGTGAGCACTCCAGCTCTTCTTTGAAAAATGGCCACAATTGCATTTTGTGAGGGATCTGATTCCAGGAATGGATGAGATGCACTCTATGCACCCTTACTAGACCTCAGGGGATGAAGGTACTTCTCTATCTAAATTCCATACCCTAGTTTAGGATTAAGGAACTAGTTGCTTAGGTCGGTACAGTTCTGAGCATGCCCAAAACAACAAGTTCAGGGTTTGAGGGAACTTTCAGGCTAACGAGAGAGATACCAAGTATCTAACTATACCATGTAGTTCACTGAGTGTAGCTAACAATGACAAAAAATATTTAGACCACCACCGCGACTATTAAGTGTATTAAGCCTGATGGAAAGTTAACTTTAGGGCTATTTGCAGCTGTTGGTGGAATACTTATTTAATAGCAACCGTTAGAACATTGTAGCATAATAATAGCATAACCAAAGCAGTCAGCTTCTGCCCAACAACTTTTTCCAAGGCAACAATCCAGTATTGGATTTCACTTCATTACCGTATGCTCAGTTGATTTCTGCCCACATATCTGTCTCCAAACGTATTAAACAAGAGCTTTTTATCCCCAAAATGCACATTCACTTGTCCCAACTCTGCCATCTCAGTAGGGAAAATAGCAACATGAACACACACAACTCATCCTATATTGAATTGAGCTGAATAAATCTAGGTACTAAGAAAACTGCATAGGTTGCTGCCTTTATCATTATGCATCTCCAGCAGAGTTTTTTTTTTTTTTTTTTTTTTAGCATAAGTGAGAATGAAAAGAAACAATGTTTTGTATCTGTCACAACATTTCAGAAACTTGCTCTTCCAGCAATTCATAGCTGGTGGCTAATAATTCTTCTGGACTAAATCTGCAGCAGTACTGTTTATTAAAGATGGAGATGTACTTGTTAGAAGACAGTTGTTTAAATTTATCTTGAAGAGGAACAAAATTGTTACCATGTCAGCTCAATCTATCTTTCTCCTGGTGGCCTTAGCTGGGGTGCAGGAGCTAAAAAACAGTGGAAGTGCCCTTCTAAACACTGTGCCTCAGCAGTATGCTACCATTAAAATAGGGTTTGGAAAAAAGTTGGGAATTTTCATTCTACCCTATGGTTCAGTAACAGAAGAAACAATATTTTAATTTGTCCCAGAATATTTTTCTTGACAAACCCAGAACGCTTGATTTGGGTCACTGCAAGTAAAAGCAAAGCATCAGAGGGCCAGACTTACCTCTTTTTTATAAATGGTGACTCAGTGAAGGAGTCCAATGCTGTTGCTACTCTTTTACCTAATGCTTAGCAGTTAGGGTATTTAACCAAAGATGGGGGAGGCCAAATTGAGGTCCTTTCTGTGCTTGAAGGAATTTGAACAAGAGTACCTGAATCTGGAAACGTTCAAAAGCAGGTTAGACAGATGGTTGATTGAGGCGATTTATTCTGTGATCTTACCAATGATTCTACTCTAGTTATTGGGTTACTCAGCTATGAGGTAGGACACCTTGGCTTCATTCCCTGCTTCAGTGATTATAAAAAGGAAAGGCTAACTCTCTACACCTGCATTTCATCCCATCAATGCCAGAACTGAACTATGGTATTGATACACTAATAGCACTGACCACCTCTCAGGTCACAGGAAGGCTGTTTTAGCACCAACCTTTAGACTGCCACACAGTAGTGCACACTGCACTTCCAAAAGTGATACAAGTTGAATGTGGTTTGCACCAGCACCCAAAATATGATCTACTTCATTACTTTTAGACAAGATAGAACCATTTCCATACAGTGGCTGCAAAAATTACAGTAGAATTCACTATAATTCATAACAGATAAAAATAGATATTCCAACTATTTGGAATATTTCAGCAGCAATGTGAGCTTTGGGCTAGTGTTACTTTTTCATATTGGGAAATCAGTCCTTCCATCGGAAAAAAAAATGATTATCAGAGTTAGGGTAAAGTCACAGAATGGGATGACAATGTTGGAGAATTTGTAAAAATTCTAGAAAAAAAATTAACAGGATTTTCAGGTTTATTTTTGCATATGGTAAAACAAAAGCAAAACATAACATCTTTATTTCTACCAGTGTTTAAAGAATGTTCTTAACAATGGAATACCCTTCAGTCCCTAAATCACTTCAGGACTTCGAACAAACCACACTAGTTCCCCATTCACATATAAGGAAATAATCTTATTTAACCATCAGTTCCTTCAGGTGAGCAGGTGAACGCCAGCTGACAAATTAAACAAGGTTTAGCTGAATCGTAACAGGTCTTCCACAGACTATGTTTTACCATATGTAAGCATGGCTGGAGGGATCATTCCTCACCACATTATTTATGACTATGTCTCCTTCAAGGCTTCTAGTCACCATAGGGAGCATGATCTGTAGTCATACTGACTGGGTTTCAGAAATGGTAAAAACCTGAATGCACCCAGAAGACACATCACTGCTGTCTCATGAAGAACTTCTAAATAATATGCAGGTGGATACCCCTGTATAATTTTGAGGTGTCTGGAACACAGACTCCTTTGAGAGATCTGAGCTGCAAAAGACTGGTTCCTTACATACTTAGGAATTAAGCTGAAGAAACTTTTTACAAGCCTTCAACCAGATTACCTTCTTAGGACTGCCCTCCTCCAAAAGATCTATCAGTGTGATTGTTAAGGTACAAAGTAGGAATTATACTTTTTTATGGTTGAAATAGGGCAGGCTTTCAAGGCCTATATTTTTTACTGGAAGCCAAACTGGTCTTTTCCACATGTATCCCAGGTAAAGTTTGCCTTCTTCCCATTTGCTGGTCTTCTCTTCTGCTTATGCAGACCCTTTCTAGGCATTTCTGAAGCAGCCTCAGGCGCAATTAGTTCTTCCATTAGTCTGAAGGGGTGTAGATTTTAGCCGTGTTGGTCTAAGGACATAGGCAGACAAGGTTCCTTGGGTGAATCTGATATCTTTTATTAGACCAACCCAAATAGTTGGAAAATAGTTATTAAGCAAGCTTTCGGGTTCAAAAACCCTTCGTCAGGCTAAGGAAGTCTCAGCAGTTGGTGTGTGCTCTTCCTGGATGGAACACCAACTGCTGAGACTTCCTTAGCCTGACGAAGGGTTTTTGAACCCGAAAGCTTGCTTAATAACTATTCTCCAACTATTTGGGTTGGTCTAATAAAAGATATCAGATTCACCCAAGGAACCTTATCTGTCCATTAGTCTGACACATTTGGGGAATGCTTGCCTGGTAATTTGCTGTCTTCCTATGGCCAGGATTTTTTTGAGAAAACTGCTCCACCAAAATGAGTTCTTCAGGTTGAATCGCAAGAGTTCTTCACTGGTTTCACCTCCTGCCAGCAGATATCCTGTAGTAACTGGACTACCATGTGTGGATTACCACCCTAGATATGTTTTTGTGTAGTGGGTCTCCTTAGTAACATCCAGGCAATTGAAAATGGACCCTTTTGACTTCACTATAACCCTGTGCTGACACTGGATTTAGTCTTCACTTGTCAGTTCCTGATGCCTCAGTAAAATGCAGAGACAACAAGATTGTACATTGTTCAGGCACCCACTGCACCATAACAGGCATCTACTAAAAAGTCATCAAGATGGCCCTAAAAACATGCTTTGAGCACACATTTGTAAGCCTTACTGGCATTGCTGTAGTCAGTATGATCATCCAGTCACTTGTGGGAATTGTAGAAGTTAGGATTTGCTGAACTAGGCATTGCTACAGTTCCTGCTGCTTTAAATCTGTGCGGGCCGGGAGCGACCCGAGCCCTTTTCGCGCTGCACGCGGGCTGTGGCCAGCAGCCCGGGCACGCTGGGTCGGAGAGGGAAGGCCTTCGAGCTGGAATTAGGCACAAACGCGTAGTGGTAGTTTTAAAGATTGTTTACTTACACCGAGATGGCAGTGGTGCAGGCTGGAAAACTTGCTTGAGTTGCGGTTACAGACAGAAAAGAAAAGAGGCAGACAAGAGTTCTAGACTTGTGAACTCTAGCCCAATTCGGCTGAAGGCTCTGAACACGCGAGCCCGTCGTGTCAGCCGAAGAAAGTACTCGTCCAGAAGAGCTCTGAATAAACTCACATGAAGTTTGCTAGGCTCCGTGGGTCCAGTTCTTTTGCGTGCGGGAAGGGATACGTCTAGGAATCTATCGGCGACGGGGAGAGGCTAGAGGCTGATCAGACCTCTGGTGCCTGCTTTAAATGCACTGGGTCCGTAAGGATCCGCAGCGCTTAGAGATCTTCACACAGCGTGAAGTCTCCTCCTCCCTTGTTCGTGGAGTCCTCCAACTTGGGCAGAAACCACTCAAGCCTCTTATACGGCTAGCAAGCCAATCACTAGCTGCCATGTGTGAATAATTTAGAACTAGCCAATAATGGGACTCGAATTAGCATACAAATGGCGGGAACTCTTTGCAACGAGCATTTCTGTGCTGCAACAAAGAAATGCACCCTGCAAAGAAAGCTTCAAATTGGCGGGAAATCCTCCCTTGCACCGGGGAGCTCTTTTGCAGCAGAAAACTCCACCGTGCAAGGAAGCAATAATTTAGCGGGAACAATTTAGCAGTGCCGAAGCACACAAAAACAAAAATCACACCCTTTGGGTTGTGACAAAATCCTTGTTACTTGGAGGCCATGTTTTAAATCCATGTTACTATTAACATAGGTAGTCTAAACATGGTGAGGAGAAGCTTAAAGATTTAGATTGCTTAAGCTTTTTTAAGAGCATAGATCAAGCTTGCAGTTTCTATCACATGTAAATGCATCACTTGGGGATCAAGACAAACCACTACCTGGTTTTCACAAAGTGTAAGAAAAAAGAATATCTATTAGATTAGCTATCATTATTTTGTGCTGAGAACCGCAAGCAGCAATTTTCCTCAGCCTAGTATATAAGCTTTTAGTAACTGTTGACTGTAGGTAATATAGGGCTTAGGCCCCCTTCAGCCTGATGTCCTTCTGTTAAGGGACAACAGGGTGGGGCATCAACAATATCACTCAGGTGATCTGGGGTATTTCCCTCTTGCCCACCATGAGGTTCATTTTTCCTTTACTGGGGAAGCCAATTCCCAGGAGTGACACTTTAGGCCTGCTGATAAAGTCTCTTCATGGGGCTCTGCCTTCACTACACTCCACCCCTACCACTTCCTGTATGTCAGATAGTATTCTGGTCCTGACAGAAGAGAGAGTGAAGAGTCTGACCCTCCCCTTCCTTCACTGGCATGACGTGCCTGAAGTGGGATTAATTCCTGCATGCATTATTTTAGGTTGGCCCCAGCCCAGGAGCCTCTGGGCCACCAGACCTAGTTAAGTCAGGGTCAGAGCCCCAGTGCCAGTCTTGCCAAAATAACTGAGAATAAGGGAATAGCAAAACAGGAATGAGAGGTCCAACCTTCTTCAAGATACAAATGGTGAATGTCTGACTGTTCCAACTTCAAGTATTACTTTTTCAGTCCTGTGAGCAATGCAGGCCTCTTTGGGCTGGTTCAGTATCAGTCAAATATGACCCTCTGCAGACAAATTCATCCTGGAGAGGGCAATCGAGGGCAATTCAGTGACCTTGATACAAAAGCTAGCCTTATCTGGGCTGCTTCCTGTATGATTCCAATACAAGTCTTTATGAGGGCGCTCAACTCTTCTGGGTGGCCTCCTTCCCAAATCCAGCACAGTCCTTCAGAGAAAGGCAATCCAGACAGGATGGTTCCTACACCCAGTGGTCCTTCCCCTGTTCTCCACTTGCCCAGGCTATATCTAACCTGACTCTTCTTTACAGGTGCCTATCCCACAGAGTCCGCACAATCATTGCAGTTTTCATTGCAGTGTCCTGGCATCCATATGTCCTGGTGATCCTCCGATCGCCCATACCCTTCTTGTCTGGAAAGTCCATCCACATCTTTCCCAGCATGATGCTGCAGACTCTTCCTGGTGGCCTCTTCCTGGAACCACCTGGGCCCCTTCCCTGAGCTCACCTGCAGCCAATCTGGAGGAAGCAGTGACTCCACTCCATCTAAGATAGGCGACAAGGGTCATATTCAACTTTCTCCCCTTCTCCTGAGTCTCTCTCTCCACAGGAACATTTAAACATCACTCCCATGTCAATCTCTCTTTGGGTATATATATAGGCATTATATTTAGATCAACCTGACCAGAGTTAAGTCACTCTAAATTCCCAATCATAGAGGTGGGAAGAGGGCTTAAATTGTCCCCAAAAATGGCACACCTGATCTAAGTTAGTTCACCTGACTAACTTAAACAAGGAATAGATTATCTAAGAAAGGTTTAACCTCATAGCCATAACCTTCTTTCTGATCTAGGAAAGGTTTTAGCTCATGTCCAGAACACTGTACTCTGAGTTGGGAGAGCAGCTCCAGACCAGCTATTTGCTCCAGCCTGAGGTCTATGCTATTCCTAACCTCTCCCTCCCCACCAACCTGACTGGGCTATTTTTATCCTCCCAATCCCACTACTTCCAGATAGACAAACCAACCCCCACATCCTGCCAACACTCCCCTTCCCCTATCTATCCCTTCCCCACCCTAAGTTATTTACACCAGGTTTCTTGCACAGCTTCAGGGAGCAGCAAGCAATGCTTCCAGCAGTGGCAAACTCTTACACACACCTACTCCTGGTCTAGGTGGCTTAAAGCAAGCACCTACAGACCGACTGAGTGTGGTGAATGTTAGTTCACACCCCTTAGGTTCTGGTAGGCAGGAAACAATTTCTTAAGCAATTGGGCCCAGTCATACCTCATCCACAAAAGAAGCTACAATACAAGCCACCCCAGGGAAATCCCCACTGAGCTGTGTTCTCCCTTTTATCCCTTCCCTTTATGCCTGACACCATTTGTGGATATAGTAGGTGAGGTCAATTGAGTCCAAAGCAGCTGTTTTCTGCTCAATGTTGGGTTTGTACAAATGAGCATACCTGTGCACAGAATTACAACCATGTCCATTCAACTCATATCCCAATAAATATAATTTCTAGCTGATTAAAATGGGTGTACAGTAAAACATCCCAGCTAATATAACTGGCTAACTAAACAATGACAAAATGTCATATTTCCAGTGTTTTCTGTACCAGACAAGGCATGCTAAAATTTGCCTGCTTGTTTATTTTTAGTAGTTTTGATCTGTTCATTAAAAAGAGTTACAACAATTTTTAATTAGGAAACTAGTTTATAACTGTAGAACTATTTCCTTTCACGAGAGAATGAATCTCGGTAATTAAATATCAAATTTGCATAGCATATTGCAGTGCAAAGGAGCTCAAAAAGCTTTACAAAAGTTAAAAACTAGACAGATGCAGTGCAGCAGATAGTGGAATCACTAATTCATTTTGAATACATATTTTAACAGTGATATGGGGCGGGGGGAGATTACATTCCATGACTATTGGGTATTTTAATTGTAACTGGTATTTCAAGTCACAAATTCACTGCATCAGCTTCATAGAATTTTGAATATGGCTTAATCACTGCTTCCAAAATGTGGAGACTCACAGAGCGAGAGAGAAGGAGAAGAACACAAAGGAGGAAAGGTGATGAAAAATTCAGATGAATTATTTAAAAAATAGAAGTGGGGAGAAAGAGACACTAAGAAAATAATGAATGGAAATATAAATGTAGAGAAAGATTGAATAAGGAAAAGAAAATTGTGTTGAAAAGAGACAATAAGAAGATATGGTATTAGAAAAAAACGAATGGCAATGCTAAAAAGATATAAAAATTAAGAAAAATAGCCTGAGGCAAAGTATGATTTATCAAGATATGATTAAGCAAGGGAAGAAAAAAAAGAGAGAGAGTAGGGAGAAAGAAGCTGAGACATAACTCTTAAAAAAATTAATGATTTTTAATTTATTAGTTAATAAAGGTTATTTCCTTTACTAGAAATAACCTATAAAATTTTGCTTGGCCTTTAATGACCAAGGGGCCTTTTGACTCAATCTTTTTAGATGCTGTTTTATGCTGCGACAGAATAGGACAGGGGTGCCCCAACCTGCGGCACATGTGCCACAAGTAGCACTGGCAAACTCTATGTCAGGCACATGGAGGATTGAATACAGAACAAGAAGCTCAGTGGCAAATATGATAGAAAACAGAAATCAGAGCAGCAGATCGGACAGGGGAAAGGGATTGGAGTACTACTCAGGGAGGATGTGAGGCTAATTTGTGGCATGTCTATCAAAAGTACATTCCCTCCCCCACTGCCCACATGCTGTTATCAAATTAAGAACTCAGTTTAAAACGGCCTCTTAAACACATATAATCCTGGCTAAGTATAGGTTATTGTCTTGCCAGGCAATGAGGAATGGGGGAAGCCCCCCACTGCTTACCCCCCGACCCCAGCTGTGCTGGTTGGGGAAGGGGTGGGGGCAGGGGCCTCTGGCCCACTACCCTTGCTGCCTGACCTGGCTGACAGGTACAGGCAGGATGCAGGTCTGGGGAGCAGAGGCTTTGCTGCCTCAGGCCTTTGACAGCCTGGGGGCAGGGCTGGCTCAGCCAGAGCAGCTGAGCATGGGCAGAGGTTGGCCTGCCCACCCTACAAGAAAGAGTTAGTGGGGAGGCTGCAAAGGTGCCTGGGGATGCCAGGTTACTGTGACCTGAGTCAGAAGGGCATCTGGTAAAGAAGTTTGATAGGCTGATGTAGGCTAAACTGATTAAATTTGAGGCTACATCCACCCACCAGATCTATCTTAGAATGGATTTGCCATTTTTAAACCTGTTCATGTAACAGAACAGAATTTCAGTGCACAGGTTTAGAGCATTTTTCCATCACTTTTACTGGTTATGTGTAATGTCTCTACTAAGCCTGAGAGTCAAGTTCTTGCTCCTAATCATAGACTTCAACTGGGTTTCCCAGATCCCATATAAGTGACCTAAATATATGGATATTTTCAGGTAGGTTAGTTTCTTTCTTTCACATAAGTCTTTACAATTTAAAATTCATCAAACCTAATACATTTCTAGTAGCAATATATTTTGGTTTTAATGAAACGGCATTTTTCAGTGGGAAATCATTTCAATAAAGTTTTGGGGTTTTTTAAATATCTTTCCTGAAAAGCCACAAAGACTGCAACCTAGGCTTACATATTTTGAATGAATCTGTCACACTTCCATGAAACATTTTTTTTTTAATTTGTACACAAGACTCTATGAGAGTGTTGGAAATTCCCAGTGGAGAATATAGCACAAAGACAGACTTAAGAGCAAGAGTGAGCTAGAAGGAAGAAGGAAACTTATCATTGCTACATGGAAGAAAGCCTTGCAGACGTGTAAGGCAGGGAGATTTTTTTCAGTGCTTGAACTGCTTACAGTACTTTGGAATCATAATCAGGCATGAAATCGGACCATAGAATATGTGGCTTTCATGACCTTTCCTTTGTTTTCAAAGGTCTTGAGAGTGTTTTTGAGTATTACGTCACTGCTGAAAGTTCAAGAAATTCTTTTCCCAAGAATATATGCCTGCTTTCCTGCCATATTGTCAAGAAATAGTTTGATCTGTAATCCCTGAGTGCTTATAACTTAGCTAGAAACCTAGAGGAACATGTAAGTGACTAAGGACATTGGGGATCTCAGAAATTAATTTTGATCTCTACAGTGCCACAAAATGATGCCCCATGTTGCTGTGGTAGGTATATTAAACTTTGAATCAGTCCCTTTTGTCTGAGAAAAAGCAAACAGGAATATCTCCCAAGTCCATCTGAGCAGAACACTAAGGCTAAGTATAAACAGTCAAAAAACTAGAGGCTGAATCAATTCAGTCTTTGCAGGTTAGTCTAAGCTGCACAGATTAAACTGAAATAAAAGTGAACAGATATTTACCTTAGATTCAGGAAATACAGTGGCTCAGGTCAGAAGCCAGGGGGTGCTAGAGCATGACTTTCTGCGTGTGTGTTCATTTCCTCTTCTGCTACCCCTGAGGTTGCTGGGATTTGCAGTCCAGAATTATGGCAGTAAGACTCTGCAGGGTTGCTCATCATTTCCTCTTCCTGCTTCCACATGCCTCTGGGATTTGTAGTCCAAAGTCATAGACATCAGTAAGTTAGAGCTGGGGAAAGGGTGCTTAACCCCCCACCCTGACCTAGCCCCCAGCTAGGGTTTGCCTTGGGGTGCAGTCCCCCCCATGTAGACTGCAGCTGGGATTGCCCCCCACAACCCTCTTGTCAGCCAGCCCTCACTGCTCCAGCCAGGGAGAAGAGGGGCAGAGCCAGCCCTGCTCTCTTGAGCAGACTGCACAGCCCAGCCCATAGCTTAAAAGCATGCTGGGATGCTGTGGGACTTTGATTTAACTTGAATGAGGAAGGGGTTTGGGACAGACATTTTATAAACTGGTTTGACTCAAATCACTTAAGTCTGATACTACACTTCACACAGTTCTAGCCATTTTGAAACTGGTTTATATGCACCGAGGGCATTTTTATACATAAAAGCACTGAGACATTTACAATTGTATAAGTGGAAAAAATGTGTGTCAGTGCTGAGAAAATGGTTGTGGTGTGCTTTCGAACTAAAACACATAGAAGGTGCTTTAGTTCAAAAGCGCACCACCACCATTTTCTACACACTGATGTGCTTTTCGCCACTTATACAACTGCATGTCATGCAGCGCAGTTCACATAAGCTCCCATGTGGAACAAACTCAATTAATCAAGTCTGCCCCAAAGTGGAAGATAACCGGCGCATCATGGGACAAAAAAAAGTGTGTATAAATGCCCTGAGCTTCTGTTCTGTTACAGATTTAAACCAGTTTCTGGTCACTTAAACCGGTTTATGTGTAACTTCTGTCCCTAGCCTAAAATAAGAAGCCATTCAGAGTGTTCTGTCCATTACATCATAATAGAAACTATTCTTTACTTTCTTCCAGAAGTCAAGGTTTAGTGAAATGTTAGAATTTAAAGCATCTTCACTGGCATTTGAATAAGTACACACTGGGATGAGAATGACGGGTCATATATTTCAGAAAGATTTTTTTGGGTCCCTTTGCAAAATCAGGCAGATATTGCTGCATTGTAACCTTTGGATTGTGTTTTCAAGGTTTTATACTCACAATATCCAGAGATATACTTTAAGAGAAAAATGAAATAGATGTTCAATGAACAATAAATGAAGATTAAAAAGGTGTCAATACACTATTCAAGCCTTAATGACTAGGCTGTTAAAGTTATAATGTATCTGCACTTCAGACTATAGTTAGAAAATGTTTTGCCAAAGCAACGTTTCATCAGAAAATACTAATCTTTATTCTCACATTTAAAGCCTCGCAGGTCCCAGTTGAAACCTCTCAAAGTTCGCAAACACTCACCAAATCCAAGATAGGATTCCAATGAATTTGATGAAATGCCATGTATAAATCCCAAGTCTTGAGATGGGGGGAGGGAAA
>NW_005842122.1:1426661-1433727 GCF_000455745.1 Alligator sinensis
AGGGAGCAGATAGCATGGAAACTGAGAGGCCTGGCTCCAGTTTGGTGAAGTGCCCTAGGGCTAGGCTTTTGTAAAGTATAAGAGTTGGTACTTCCAGACTTCTTTGCCATGTCCAGACAAGTGCAGACATGCAGTGGTACTGCAAACCCGTCTGTGGTTCCACACATGGCACATGCAGGCATTCAGGTTTTGTTAAAAAAAATCCATGCCATAAAAAGGAGGGCAGTGCACTGAAAATTGGAGCCTGGCTGACCAGAGCCATGCTCCGGCTGCCAGCCAAGCTTGAAGCTGCAGGTGTGCCATGGCTACAGCTCTCCAAGGCCCCCTGGACCCTAGGTAAGGCTGCTTGGGCCAGCAACTATGCTGTCCCCAGCCTCCCCTACCCCACCTGGGATAACCTGCCATGCACTAGAGCAGAGCTTTCCAAACTGTGTGCCACGACACATTAGTGTGTCGGCGACAGTGTGTAGGTGTGTCGCGCGAAATGCAGAAAATTTTGCGGAAGGGCACCGCGGAGCTCCCTTACTCGCGTCTGCTTCCCTTGGCCCCTCCCCCGGAACTGAATTACTGTATCGCGAAATGATGCATGTCTAAAAAGTGTGTCACCAACATGAAAAGTTTGGAAAGCTCTGCACTAGAGCATGCATGGCATGGGTGTTCTCCAGGAAGAAGTAACAGCGGCACAAGGTGTGCCGCTGTTACTTGTCCCCAGAGAAGCAAATGTCTGTGCTCATCTGGACACAGCTTTTGAAGCCACAGAATTTGAAATAGTCATTTCAAAGTCCTGAAATGGGTACCCAGGTGCCCTTTCTTTGCACTACTACATATAATGAGGTTGCCTAGGGGAGACAGATCCTGAGAGCCCCTGAATGTGTTCTGTGAAATTGATATTGTCAGTTTCAAAACTGATATTAACATTGGTAAAGCCAAAAGAGTGTCAATTTCACAGACAAGCTACAGTTTGGAGCCTGTATTTGTTTTGGAGACACCATGTTTCATTGTTTATAAAACAACATTTTGTTGGGTTTTTCAGTATGTGGGAAATTTTGGAAGTTTGGAAATTTGTTCCATTCACAGTGAAGTGAAATTTCAAAGACTCTTGTTTCCCATGAGCTGGAAACCATATTTCTGGCTAGTTTTACTGCACACTACATTCTGTAACAACCACATAAACTTTCCATAAACATGAGCAGTCTAGGGAAATTAATGTGCTTCCTAAGATTCTTTTTGCAAAAAAGTAGGATCTAAGAGACAGACCAGTTTTTTTTGTTTAATCTTTATTTTTTAAATGTCTAGTATTCTAGTTTTTACATAGTCATAGGATATGTCTGTACAAAGCTCACCTGAATAATATCTGAAATACTAAGCATAACCAATATTCTGCTTTACTTATGTCTGGAACAAATTTGATTATTCCATGCATAATTCCAAACAGATCTTCACATAGTGACGCATTCTGCATATCATGTAGCAACACAATATTTTGGCTACCTTTGCAGCACTACTTATTTAACTGTGTCTAATGCTTGCATGTATTAGAAGCAATATGAATCACAAATAGAAATCTTTTTGCAAGTATAAAATATTAAGATTTTTTTAATCAAAGTTTTGTTGTGCTATCACTGAGTTCCCAGCTCCAATTTAACTGATTTAATTTACTGAGGCACCTCAAAGGTCAAGCAGACCACATTTACATACTAGACTTTTCTGGGGGTCAGATGTACAATATGCATTGGGATTGGATAAAGTAAAGGAAAACTGGAAAAATGACCAGAGAGCAGCCACCCATTCAGTCTTAATGGGACTTGTGATTGGAAAGACGGCAGTTACCAATGAGTTACTGGAACATAAATCTGAATTAAAGATAGGTTAGGTAAATTAATATATATTTACAGTGGTATAATTGAAAGCATTATTTGACCTTTAGAAAAAAAAAAAAATCAGGATATAAAAACAAATGACAGAGGGAAAAAAGGCTCTTTTCTATTTAAGTGGCCTAATTAAAAGAAGTGTCCAAAACACAACTGGGTTAGGCCTGTGTGAAGTGGCTAGTATTCGCTTCGGATTTGGATTTGGCTGATTTGGGGGACAGATATTCAATTCCGTGATTTGAATCACCGTCCTGAATCGATTTGGCCAAATCTGATTCAGAGATTCAGCCACCACCGAATCGCCTGAATCTCCAAATCAAACAGGCCCCATCCCCTACCCGCTCTCCCAGCCCAGTCAATGGCTGCCCCACCTGGTCCCAGCATCCCAACTTTTTAAAAATAAAAGAAGAAGCCCTGTATTCACTGGTTGCTGCCAGGCAGAGGGACGATCCCTGCTGTTCCCCCCTTCCCTGCGCTGCATGGGGGGCTCTGCCATGAACCCCCAGAAGTTCCAATGGCCACTGCAACAGCCGGTGGGTGCGGGGCCTTTTATTTTTTTTAAAGAGCAGAGGTGCTGGGGCTGGGTGGGGCAGCCATTGATTGGGCTTGGAGAGTAGGGGTGGGGGGTCACAGGGTGCTCAGGGTGGATAGGGGAGCAGGCAGGGGATGGGTCCTGGTAGGGGCCCCCCTATGGTCTCCTTCCCTCTCCTCCAGACCTCCCCTCCTCTGCCTCCTACTTACTGGAATGGAGCCAGGGTCCAGCTCCCTGTGGCGGGCAGGTACTGCCCGAATTGCCGAATCTCTTGAATCTTTCTCCAAATCTTTTCTGAATCGATTTGGAGCCTTCAAATCAATTTGGACTTTTTTTGTGGTCTCCTGATTTGATTCATATTCAGAGATTTGGCCAACAAATTGGGTCGAATTCCCTCTGAATCGAATCAGCACCCAAAGCTTCACACAGCCTTAAACTGGGTTTTAATATCAGGTTACACAGACATACAATTAGCATATAAAATTAACAGATCTGTCAAGCATAGATGTAAACCTAGTAACCCCCTGTCTGTCTGTCTGTTCATCTGCTATGTGTGTGTATTTACAAATACATGTGCACATATATATAGATATACATGCAGTAATCAGGGGTGACTAATGAATAGATTTTAGCAAGAGCTGCTTGCTTTAAATCCATTTGGTGGCCTTGACTGTTATAAACAACACTTTCCTTCATGAAACCATTGAGGAACATAATGTCAAACCTGCAGCTAAGTGCTAATTTGCTGTAGCTTCATGTCCTAATTTTACTTAGTTGTAAAACTGTACTAAGTATAGTAGAACACACAATTTCACAATAAACTGAATATAAAATGAGATTATTTCAGACTCTTTAGCATACTAATAAGACTATTGGTGTAACAGAATAAACATGAGATAGTTAAAGAGGATTATTTTCAATTCCTAATGTTGCTAGATAGGCAAAGATTAATTCCTGGGCATTTAATGATTTTTTTTCCTTCCTATATGGTCTATTACTGCTACAAAGTTTTTGAGACAGATGAAAAATTATTCATGTTAGTTCCATGGCACATCTCAGAGGAACAGGTTTCTCATTATTTTTCTGAAATGATTTCTTGCCCATCAGCCAGTTCTTTTCTTATGTATATACATGTGCTACAATCTCGTTTTACCTTTAATTGTACTCAGGGGAGAGCATTAGTGTCGTTAAGTTTAATAAAGGACCTCTGATCCATTTTAGGTGCCTTTACCTCTGCCTACGCTGCCTCCATTTTTTAGTCAAGCAGGATTTAATCTGTACAATTGAGATCAGATGTTTAAGCATGCATGTGTACATTGTACTGGGCTGTTGCAGTTGTGTAAGACATGGGGAATGGCATCCCAGTGATAGGACAGGAAAAGTGCTTTCTGAGGTAGAGTTGCTCAGAATGTTACTCTTGCCAAGAAAAAGAATCAGGAGTCTCTCTTGAATGCCTTTTTAGAGGCTGCAGCAGAAATTAGTGAAGTGGTCTCTGGTATCTTTTTATTGGAATGTAACTTACATAATATGCAAGTTAAACTTATACAGCATTTCTGTTTCTTAGAACAGAAATAGTAACAGTCGTCCAAATCCACAAAAGGACTTAGATGACCTAATATCAAATATTTTACTGCCTAACTATTTCCCTTCAGGCACCTAAATGGCAATTTTCTAGTCCCATAAGTGCAAATAGAAAATAGCATACTTACCAGCATATAATTCTCCAAGTTGCAGCTGATTGTTATTACGTTGCTCATTTGTTTTGTGGGTAGATAGTTTTTCATTGCGTCTCTGATCTCATCAGTATCCCCAGCCCCAGATAATGTAGTATCTGTGAATTTAATGTGTTGTTTACTCACTCTTCCTGGTCACTAATGATATGTTCAGTAAAACCTGTACTGACATAAATCCCTTTTATTCCCCCCAGAATAACCTAAATCCTTGTGTTCATCCTGTTATATACAATTCTACTTTATAACAATCATGATATTCCATATTCCCACTACAGTGAACATTGGAATTTGTTTTGACCAGTACTTTAATTTAGGGCCTTATTTTTTTAAAAGGCAAAATATATACAGTCACCTTACTTACAAATGTTAGCATTTTTCAACTAATTGAGCTCTAAGAGTTTCAAACATGGAAACAAGAGGCAGGGCCAATAAATTCTCAGATTAGTTTTCAAACTGGCATTTAAACAACCACCTTTGTGTTCCAATTGGCATGGGCGACTTGTGTCTCCTGAGTCGGGGGGGGGCACCTGCCCCTCCAGGGGCCAGTCACTGACCAGGGAGGGGTGGATCTGCCTGTGGGCCATCACGCTGGCCAATTGCATCGATATGGAAGTGCCACTTCCGGGTGCACCACTGCCACTTCTGGACAGGCACAATCAGCTGCAGGGGGCGCCTGGGGGAATGTTTCTCCTGGCACCCCCACTCCTCAGCCGGTGCTTTCAGTGGAGGCACCGATGCTGTCACCTGCCCCCCTGGCCACTGCCTAAGCAGGGAATGCTGCTGTCAGGGGGTGCAGTGGCACTCTCAGGGGGTGCACGTAATGGCTGTGTGAAATTTCACAGGCTGTTTCATAGTTTCATAGTTTCATAGTTTCAGGGTCGGAAGGGACCTAATAGATCTTCTAGCCCGACCCCCCGCCAGGGCGGGAGAACAACCCAAAAACACAAACAAAACCACTCACCCTAAAAACAAAAACGGGACTCAAATGAGTCCAGCCAGGTAAGTATCCAGCCTCTTCTTAAAGATCCCCAGGGTAGGGGCCAGCACCACCTCCCTTGGAAGTTGGTTCCAGCTCCTAGCCGCCCTGACTGTGAAGTAGTTTTTTCGGATGTCCAATCTGTACCTCCTCTCCATCAACTTGTGCCCATTATTCCTTGTTATGCCAGCAGGGGCTAGGGGAAACAGCGTCTCCCCCAAACCCTTCTGGTTCCCCCTAGTGAGTTTATAGACGGTCACCAGGTCCCCCCTCAGCCTTCTCTTGTGGAGGCTGAATAGGTTCAAGTCCCGCAGTCTCTCACTGTAGGGTCTGCCCTGTTGTCCCCGGATCATGCGGGTGGCCCTCCTCTGGACCCTCTCCATGTTGTCCACATCCCTCCTGAAATGGGGCGCACAGAACTGGACACAATACTCCAGCTGCGGCCTGACCAGCGTCGCATAGAGGGGGAGGATCACCTCCCTGGCTCTACTCGAGATGCACCTGTGGATGCACGACAAGGTCCGGTTAGCCCTGCCAACCATGACCTCGCATTGTCGGCCCATGTTCATCTTGGAGTCAATAATGACACCAAGATCCCTTTCCGCCTCCGTGCTCTCAAGTAGGGAGTTCCCCATCGTATAAGTGTGCTGCTGGTTCCTACTACCCAAGTGCAGCACCCTGCACTTGTCCGTATTGAAACGCATCCTGTTCCTGTCTGCCCACCCCTGTAACCTATCCAGATCCTTCTGCAATCTCTCTCTCCCTGCTAGCGTGCTCACCTCCCCCCAAATTTTGGTGTCATCAGCGAATTTAAACAGGTTGCTCTCCACCCCAACATCAAGATCGCTGATGAAGACATTGAACAGCGCAGGGCCCAGGACCGAGCCCTGAGGGACTCCACTACCCACCTCCCCCCAAGTCGAATATGATCCATCCACCACCACCCTCTGAGTGCGACCCTTCAGCCAATCTGCAATCCATCTGACCGTGTAGGCATCTATGCCACAGTCGCCTAGTTTACTAATTAGGATGGGGTGAGAGACGGTGTCAAAGGCCTTGCTGAAGTCCAGAAAGACTACATCCACCGCGACACCTGCATCCATGGCCTTTGTGACCTGATCATAAAAGGCAATCAGGTTGGTCTGACATGATCTCCCCCTAATAAATCCATGCTGATTGCCCCTGAGCATCATCTCGGATGCCGGCCCATCACAAATGTGCTCCTTGATGATCTTCTCAAAGAGCTTCCCCAGGATTGAGGTAAGACTGACGGGCCTATAATTGCCCGGGTCCTCCCTTTTCCCTTTTTTGAAGATGGGGACCACATTAGCTACCTTCCAATCGTCTGGCACCTGGCCCAAGCACCACGATCGCTCGTAGAGCCGTGCCAGGGGCCCTGCAATAACCCCAGCCAGCTCCCTCAGCACCCTGGGGTGGAGAGCATCCGGACCCGCTGACTTGAACGCGTCCAGCCCCTCCAGAAGCTCTCTAACCCGGTCCTCCCCAACCTGAGGTCTGAAGGTGATCCCCTCGCGTCCGGCTTCTATCACAGCAGGGAAGTCCCGGTCCCTGCACAAGAAAACGGAGGTGAAGAATTGGTTAAAGAGGTCCGCTTTATCCTCTGACGCAACCACCAGATTGCCCCGCATATCCTGCAGGGGCCCCACATTACCCGGCGCCTTCTTCATCCTCCCAATATATTTGAAAAAGGACTTTTTGTTATCCTTAATCCTGGACGCTAATCTGAGCTCTATCTCCGCCTTGGCCTTCCTAACAGCCCGCCTGTAGGCCCGAGCAGAGGAGGTATACTCCTCTTTTCATTTCAATGCTGTTTCAACTTGTTTAGTGCTTGAAACAGCAAAATTGAAATGTCATAGACATTTAGACATTAGGGCTGGAAGGGACCTAGGAAGATTATCGAGTCCAGCCCCCTGCCCAAACGGCAGGGAGTGCG
>NW_005842122.1:1435137-1449352 GCF_000455745.1 Alligator sinensis
CCCATCTGGGTCAGCAGGGGTCCAATGTTGCCCCTGCTTTTCCTCCGGCTCCCCACATATCTGAAAAAGGACTTCTTATTGTCCTTGATGCTCAAAGCTAGCTGGAGTTCAGTTGCAGCCTTGGCTTTCCTGGTCTGCTCCCTACAGGACCGGACCAGTGCAGAATAATCCTCCTTGGAGGTGACTCCCATCCTCCACCCTTTGTAGGCCTTTCTTTTTAGCCTCAGGAGGTCTGCTAGGTCCCTGGAGAGCCAGGGGGGCTGCTGTGCCCTCTTGCTGCCTTTCCTCCGAGATGGAATAGACTTAGTTTGTGCATTGAGGATCACTCTCTTGAGGAGCAACCACTCTTCTTGAACTCCCCTCTCCCTGTGGTCACGGTCCCTTAGGGCCTCACTGACAAGCCTCCTGAGCTTGTCAAAGTCGGCTTTCCTGAAGTCAAGGACTTGCGTGTTGCTGACCGACTTGCCAGCTTTTCGGCGGATGGTGAAGGTGATCAGCTCGTGGTCGCTGTCACCCAGCTTCCCATCGATCACTAGGTCGCCGACTAGGTCATCCCCAGTAGCCAGTACCAGGTCGAGCAGCGCTTTGCCTCTCATTGGCCCATAGACTTCTTGAGTCAGGGAAATGAAAGGCTTTGAAATAGCCTCAAAATGAAACAAGGGCATTCAAAATGTTTCAAAATTTTTGAAACATTTTGAGTTTTGAAGCTGAAGCTGGGCTTGCTTGCAGAGAAACAGAAAGTAAGGAGAGGGAGGTGAAAGAGGGAGAAGGACTGCTCTGATATTGACTGTGTAGCTGGTCAGTGACTGTGATCCTTCCTCGAGGTCCCTTCCAATCCCAGTGCTCAGGAGAGGTAGAGATGTACCTGGGGAGTCAGATGTCTGGCAAGTTGTAGTGTGTCATAAATCCAATGTCTATATTGAGTCCATGAGTTTCTGTACCTAGGAGGTTGATGAAGTGCATTTCATAGGCTCATCTGTGAAAGGTGGTTTGTAAATTCCCTTTGAGGATAAGGCCTAAAAGATTAAAGACAGGTAGCTGGGTGTTTTTATCTTTGACAGATTTTTGGTGTGCACTCATTCTGGTATGCACTTGTTGCTTGATGTTTCCTATGTATTTTCCATCAGGGCTCTTGGCAAATGCAAAATAAATATGACTGACTGGCTGAAAGTGAAATGACAAGAAATGCAAAACCTGCCAACACATCTCCACCACCCGCACAATTACTACACCCCACAATAGAGCCATCAGCATTTCAGGATCTTACAGCTGCACCTCCAGAAATGTAATATACCTCATCCAATGCACCAAATGCCCTGATGGAAAATACGTAGGAGAGACCAAACAACAAATGCGCACCAGAATTAATGCACACCAGAAATCTTTCAAAGATAGGAATACCCTATTACCTATGGGAGGACACGTCTCACAAGAAAACCACGCTTTCTCCAATCTCTCAATGCTAATCCACAAAGGAAACTTACAAAACACTTCCCAGAGATGAGCCAATGAACTCCACTTCATCAACATCATGGATACTAAAAATCATGGACTACATATAGACATTGAATTTATGACACATTATAACCTGCCTGACATCTGACTCCCCAGGTACCTCTCCATTATTCATTGCCCTTCTCTCTCCCCCCCCCAGCCTGTCTCTCACCCATTGGCTCCTCAATCTACATCTTCACTGACTGCCTATCTTGTATGCATACCAGCCCAGCCTCTGGCTTCTTTACTTTTCATTCAATCCAGGAAGAGCACGCACCAACTGCTGAAACTTCCTTAGCCTGATGAAGGGTTTTTGAACCTGAAAGCTTGCTTAACATTTTTTTCCAACTATTTAAGTTGGTATAATAAGAGAGATCAGATTCACCCAAAGAACCTTGTCTGACTGGATGCAAGTCATAGCAAAACTATCCTACTCCTTTCTCTCAGTCTCTCTGCATTTCCTGGCTCCTTAGGAGACCTCTGCTGCCTGATGATACTGGCAGTCTCTGAAGGACCAGGGGTAGAATTCAGAGCTGCAATATTAATATTTATTTTTAATAAGCATGATGTTCAAAACAGGGGAGGTGGGTGTAATGAGAAATCTGTTATGTGTACATGAGGAGAGTGAGGGAGGGCTAATCGTACATCCTTAAGACAATAATAGGTTGCTATACTGCAAATTCTTTATTGTGTGACCTTTTAGGGAAGATTTAATAAGAACAGGAGCCTATTTTGTAAATAAATGTGTTAGCTAATGGCAGCATTACACAATATATGTAATGCTAGAAAAGTACCTTTAAAACTATCCCTGCTGTTCTAACATTACATTTGTAGGCATTATAAAACCAAGCTTACTTTTCTATAATAAACAACTTCTGAAACGTGTAAAAGAATTCATTTCCTAAAGAAACTTGCATTTAATTTTTATTTCCCTGATGGTATTTTTTTTTTTAAAAGGTAAGCTTTTCATGAAACTGCATAATAAAATTCATCTTCTTTCTGTATGTAGATTACAGCATGCAAAAGAATGTTTTAAAAGGATTTTTTTCCCCAAACAATCTCTGTCAACCTTAACTGATCAAAACCACTTGAGGTCATGCCCATAAAACAAGATGCAGCTGAGATATCTTTCATGTGCTAATAATAGGTATGACAAAATTGTACTTATCTTTTGTCAACAACAGAGTATGTATATATAAATACAGGAGAAGAGCAGCAGTTTTGTATTTGCTATTTTTCCCTCTCATATGTTTCACTCCAAGAGAATTTACAGTGGTTTGCAATTCTTCAGTTAGGGACCAAGGGCCAGATCCTAAGCAATCCCGTAGGTGCCTCCACTTAGAGGTTGCAGTGATTACAATTTAAATCCTTTGTCACAGGAGCAGTAGCATAACTTGGGGTGGGCAAGCAGGGCACTAGCCATGAATACTGACCAGAATGGCAGTCCCCTTGGGAAGCCTGTCCTGGCAGCAGCAGCTTCCCACCACTGAATAGCAGGTAGGTGCAGGACACTACAGACAGCACTGCACTAGCAGTAGGTGGGGTCTTTTCAGAACCATGGCAGGTAAGACTAACCACACTTCCATAGCTCTTTAGGATAAACTGCCTCCCCTCTTCCCCAAAAGGACACAGGGGCCACATCCACATAAGTGGGAACGTGTAGTTTGCAGCACCTCAAAGTCTTTTGAGGTGTCACAAAATGCACATGGCACATATGGATCCATTCAGCACACTGCATATTTGCAGCATGGCAGTAAAATTATATACCAGGAAATCCTGGTAGCTAAAAAAGTGCGAGGGATAAAAAAGCAGGGCCATGCACATGGCTGCTGCAACACACGCTGCCTGAAACTAGAACCTGGCCAGCCAGAGACATTCTCTGGCTGCTGGCCAGCCTACATATGCCTGGATCACTGCTTCTGCAGCCCTGGGAGGCACCCCAGACCTCATGTAAGCCTGCTGGTGCCAGCCCAGGTGCTGGCTCCAACCTCCCCTATTCCACCTGTGGTAATTTGCTGCACACCAGATTGCATGTGTAGGGGCATTCCCCAGAGACAAGTATCAGCAGCACAACTATGTGCCAATGCTATTTGTCCCTGGGGAAACCCACATCATGCACACTCATCCAGATAAACCCAGGGACCATGTCCACATGAGTGTGGCCATGCAGTATGTGGTGCTGCAGACATGTCTGTGATGCCACATACCACATATTCAGCTGTTGTCTACACTGCAATGGAGCACTGTGGGGGTGGTTTTTGACTCTGGGAGATCCCAGGGTAAAAAAAACTACACACACACACACACACACACACACACACACACACACACACACAGCAGAGCAGCGCACATGTGGACAGCATGCGCTGTCCAAAACTGGAGCCTGGCCAGCCAGTGCCAAACTCCAGCTGCAGCCAGACTCTGAGTGGCAGGATCACCACTGCTGCATCCCCAGGAAGCCCCCAAGACCTCAGGTAAGGCTGCTGGGGCCAGCCCAGTGCTAGCTCCAGCCTCCCTACCCCACCCAGGGTAATCTGCTGCCTGCCAGAGGGTGTGTGGCACAAATGTTCCCCAGGGACAAGTAGCAGCAACAAGTAGTGCTGCTTTTTGTCCCTGGTAAAATAAACACCCATTCCCATGTGGATGCAGCCAGAAAGTTTTGCCTAATGTGTCAAACTTGTTAGCTATGGTTCTGTCCATGCAGATGATTAAAAAAAAAAGGGTTAGATGTTATGGCTGTGTATATGGGTGATTCCAACTGAAGATCCAAGTTACCTAGTCACTCTGCAAAGAGGCATCTACAGATAGCCAATAGGAATGTTAGGCTTAGGGGTCTGTCTGAACTCATGCTTCTTCTCAAAATTTAGGTATCTGGTTCTGGGCTCAGAGGAGTGTTTATGTCATACTGAGGTCCAGATCCTATAAACAAGAGATTCCTGTATGAACTGCAACACCTGTCTGACAGCAGCATTAAGTTTAGTATAGGGCACAGAGCCATTGTTCACTCTTGAACATGGCCTGTGGTACTGCTACTGCTGCCCACCAACAGCAAGTCCTTCTTATCCTAATGGGATTGAAATCTCTGTTCCTTCTTTCCTGGAGAGCACCTTACCTGTTCTGCTGTAGGCTAAACTTGTTGGGGACATCTCAGTGCACGAACTGTCCACCAGATGGCAATAAGAAATCGTTAAAGCATAATTCCCTCAGAAGAAGTACAGAATACATCATACACAGACAGTTCAACTTAACCAAAATCTAACTTTATTAATGCAGCAGATGTTATCTTAGTAGTTGCTACATACAGAGAGAGAAAACACTTAGTATAATGGTCTCACCCAATTCTGGATGTTACTCTATCGCAGGGTCTGATGGCCAGAAAGCAATCCTGAAAGTAGGCAATGTGCATCTTTATGGCTGGCACAATCCAGGCAGATGTCCTTTGCTGGATAGATGATGACACATGTTTTACTTTCTTTCTGCCCCTTTTTATGTTTTCCTTCAACTTCACTCCTCTGATGATTCTTTGTTTTTGGGTACTGTTGATTGCTTTCCCTATGTTTCCAGGTACCATTGATTGGTTTCCTTTCAGTCAGCATACTGTTCATATTTTATCCTGTCAGCATATTCCTTTGTTCCCAACAAACCCATCACAAGCATACCTCTTAATTTGGTATTTTTCCAGTGTCTTAATGTGGGTGTTGTCCACTGGTCCCCTCTTATCACTGTTCATTAACATATCCAATCATTGCATCCCTCTGATTAAGCTAGTTAGTGCCAAGTTCTGCTAATTTGAGCTGGTAACAAGGCTATGACTATCATCATCTCATGATGATTAAAAAGGAAAAAGACAATATATAAGCAAGCTCAAGGCTATGAACTGACCATGAAAATACCAAAAAAGCAGAAACAGAAAAAAACAAGAGAAGGTTCAAACAACACTATAATTCACCACTCAAGCAGGTGCAATTAAAGATAAATATGACAAGCTACCCTCCACTTCCCTTATTGAAGCCAGGACCCTTGGGAGCCAAGGGTCCAAAATTCATGGGGAAAGCTAGCAAAAGAGAGGGTAATTCTGTGGCCCAGGGAGGAAGGGGCTCCCTGGAATGGTGAAGGTCTAAGTTATAGTTGCTGGTGCTGGGGTTAATTCTGTTTCATAATTCAATATGGTGAAGGATTCCCAGGAGCAGGGGGCAGAATGCAGGACCCCACCTCATTAGTCCCAAATCAGCAACACACAGTCCATCTTGCTGGTTCTGTTTGTGGTTTATGCAGTGATCATGACAACAGGCAACAGATGTGCATCAGTCTTGACAGTAGCACTATCCATTGAGCTGCATGACTGCTTTTAGCATCAAACAATTGCTCAGCATGGCCCATCTCCACCTAAGGAATTTAAGTTGAGCTTAGGTATTTCCCATCATCTATTTGGATTTCAACAGAGCTCAGGCAGGAATGGAACAAGAACATGACTCTGTTTCATTCCTGTACATATTCAGTAACCCTAGTCTAGGCATTTAGGGATTACATCAGGCCAAAACAGAGGTCTCTAAGCAATTTTGCAGTCACAATTAAGGGTTGATTAGGATTGTTCTTTGGGATCTGCTTAAGTTCTGTTTTGTATTTATATTTCAAATATGTCAATTAAAAAGTCAAATAATGAAATGAAATATTTCTTGTCAAAAATAAATGAAAAGTTTTTTTCAACCTGAAATGATTAAAAAAAAAATGTTCTGTTCAGTTGGTGAAGTGAAAAAAATCAATTATTTGCACAGTTTTGTTTATCAGATTGCTCTCAGGGATTTGGCAAATATATTTATGGTGTGATTAATGTGTCAAATGTGCCATAAATTGCAACAGGTCATGCATTCAGCCAATTAATGATATCATAAAATGGCAAAACAGCTGTAAAAAAGTTCCACATATAATATAGAACATCTTTGTGGCTCATTTGTATAGAACATTAAACTGAATATATGGCATGTGTCCTAAACCTACAGCTGCCTCAGCCAATGCCTACGATCAGCTGATTATCAGCATTGGCCCCAGGGAACACCTGGACCTGAAGCTAACCCCAGCCTGATCTCAGTGCTCAGCTTAGTATTAAGACCGGACACAAAGCAGCTCCAGAGTTCAAGACATAGCCATTCTGCAGGTTCAGGTTGGGGGCAGCCACAGGTCCCAGTTTGGCCCCAGCAGTCATGCAATTGGGATGTCCCATTCCGAACATTACACATTGTTACCTATCAGCTCTGTGTCTGACTCACAAAAGACTCACCACCCCCCACCTCTGCCTGAATCAGAACTGATCAGAAGAAGGAATTACAAAAGACAATGAAGATGCAGTGGAAGACACACCTATACCCCTCCAGACATGGGTGATAGGAGTGAAGCAATTCCCTTGGCCTCATTTATATCGGAGACAGAACAGGATGGCAACTCATTTACATGGGAGATGGGAAAGGAAAGCACCTTCATTAGCACTCAGAATGGAGAACAGAGATTCCAGAGCAAGGACCGCACTGAATTCCAGGACTAGAGAAGCAAGGGAGCACTGTATGATGTGGGATCCCTGCACCAAATGCTGATCAACCCATGTTTGCACACACCCAACTCAGCATTTATCAGACCAATGCTAGTAATGACTCCTTTACTGGTACCCAAAACACTGAATCTGCTTGTTTGCATAGTGAGCGCTCTCAGAGTAATGCCACCCATAGCCAGGAGTGATCAGTTCCTATTATCCAGCATATGAGCCATCATTTACCCATAAACAAACCTAGTGTTCTCCCTTGAACCATTGTTTGCTCCCTACAAAACCCCCTACCCAAGCTCAAGTTTCTGTCCTGGTCCCTGGATCCAAAAGCTGCACCAGTTCCACTCCTTTTCTGGAAGACCTTCAATGAGTGTGCTGGGGGCTCTGCCTGTCAGCAAAAACCTGGGAACCTTGGAGTGCTGAGGCCCCAGCTCTCTCTCTTTCTCTCTCCCTCTTTTGTTTAAGCCCACTTTCTAAACCTCATACTCGGTTCAATCCCTCTCTCTCTCTCCTTCTCTCTCTTACTCCAGGCCCAGCTTTCTAAACCTGACTTTTTGCTTTTCAAACTTGAGCAAACCCACTTTCTAAAGCTCCGAATTAGTTTAATCTCTCACTCAGAAACCCGGCCTGACTCAGATGCGCTCTGTTAATCTGAATGTATGTGTGTCTGTTCGATTGATATGGTAGCTGAAGGAACCCAGCCCCATCAAAACTAAACCCTGCAAGGTAGCTCCATTGTGGGGTGAGGACTTGCAGAAGGGAGAGATACAGATCCATATAGAAACACAAGTGACACAAGCAGCACATTGATAGAATTACAGTGACCCTAGAAATGTAACTCTAATAAATGAGTGTACCCCTAAGGGATGGGCAAATCTGGTAACAACATCCTGCCATGCATGTCAAGCACAGCAGGCTATGGGATTTTTTAGGATGGGGCATAAAACTCCTCAGATTCCAAATGCACTGTTATTCTAAAGTATGTCAGGGTCCTTAGAAGTACCAGAGAGACAGAGGGCAGCCAATTGTCCTTAGAAAATGGATTGAAGCAATGTGAATTATTGATTTAGTGTCAAGGACTGATTCAATGCTGGTGGAGAATAGCTGGGGGATAGATGCGGCTTAAGGTATCTGAAAAGCCCAATTTAAAACTGCCCTCTGCACTTCCTTATTCCAGGGACCTGCACAGTAACTTTTGGTTCACTGAAAAGAAAAAAAAAATCTTAATATGTTGCTGCTTTGGATACCATTCTGAGGGACCTAAGTTTCTCCAATGCTGTAACCTTTGTTACATTCTGAAAGTCAAGTGTTGTGGCACCCAACTTGTGGAACTTAAAGCCTTGATTCAATCTGGCTCTCAGTCTTTTTTGAGCTTTAGTTCCCCATACTATAAAATAGTATTTCCTTTACCAGAGTATTGTGAGGATAGAAATATAACAACTTGTGATATGGGAGCCATGTAAAGTGCTTATGATAAAGATGCCTGAACTCCTTGGGAAACAAAGAGAACACCTTCAGAAAGGTACAGTTGCTTTGGATTAGTGAACAACATTTCATGGAAAATATCCACAATATTTGAGGTTCACCCCATGCTACTTTTAGATAGATACTTTTATGTTTTAACTTTATAAATGTAAAGCTCATGCTAGAATGTAAAATCAATTTCATGCTATACTTGAACTTAAATACACCCTGAGATGTAATTTATTCATGGTTAGTTTAATGAAACTAAATATAATTAGGATGTTTCTGTAACTAAAAAGATTTTGTTATTATGAATTGTGGCTTTTCACTCTGAGTTTTCTATGAGCATTATTAATCGTAGTGGTAGACGTATATTATTAGTCATATATTGAGTTATTGCGTAATACATCTGATAAAATGAGCTGTTGACACAAGAAAAAGATGCCAATAGCCACAAATATATTATGTAATGGGAGATGGCATAATGATAAAAATATATTCAAATGTCACATAATTAAGTAATTTCATCACTAATCTTATAAGCAGATGGCTTCTCTAAATAAGAGACAGACTATATGGGAGGGAGAAGAGATCATTATGTATAGAAATTGAAGCAAATGAGAATCAAAGCATTTTCCATTGTCACACTGTAGCAATTCCAGCCAAATAATATTTTGTCTATGGCAAAATATAAAAATTTTAATATTACTTTTCTTTAATAACAATACTTTGTATTTATACTTGCACCTTTTATCTCAAAAAGTACATTGCAACATTATCCAAACTCCTCCTTCGAGCTAATGTCTATATGTCTGTAACTGCTCTTTAATGGATTGAATCAGAACTTCAATTCTGTTCCTTAAATGAAAAATCCAGCCATTTCACATCTAGCCAACAAAATAGAGAAAACACACCACAAAACTCTACTTTCCACCACCTTCAGTTCTTTTCCCTTTCTACATACCTCACCCTCACCAAAAAAAAACAACAACCAACCCCACCCCCACTAAAATATCCCCCTAGTAAAATAGATGGACTTTGCAATATCTTTGAAGATAAAGTGTGGGCTATTTTAGAATAAAGTGGGCTGGAGATTAATTTCAAAGAACAAAAAATGAAGCTTTTAGCAGTTATACAAATGGGGTTCCACTCATCTTGACTCCACTACTATAGTTCAGGGACAGCAGCACTGCCTCACATAGGCAAATGCTAATCTCTTTATGGATTTATAATTCAAAATCAATATCTATCTTAAAATTCATCAAACAAGCTATTAGGTTAATGGCATGCTGATTTTGCACTCTTCAGCCTCTGACTTCTATTTCCAAGGAAGGACATAGTACACTACACACCAAATCCATGCCAGGTTTACTTTTCACATCAAGCTAACAATAGGAGTGAAAATATGACAGCAACGATTTTAGTGCAGGCTAACAACCTGAGAAGCTGTGTCCAAATGTGTGGGCCATGCAGTGTGTGGCACCACAGACATGTCTGTGGCACCACATGCCACACATTCATTTGTTCTTCATGCTGTAAGGGAGCAGTGTAGTGGTTTTTGACCCCTAGATACCCAGGGGTCAAAAAAACCCACAGAAAAAAGTGGAGCAGCACACAAGGGGGGAAACACGTACTGCTCAAAGGAGGAGCCGGGCCAGCCAGAGCTACGCTGCAGCTGAGGCAGGATCACTGCTCCTACTGGGAGGCCCACAGCACCTCCAGGTATGGCTGCTGGGGCCAGCCCAGTGCTGATCCCAGCCTCCGCCACCCCACCTGGGCTAACTAGCCATGTACCAGATGGCATCAAGATGTGCCACTACTAGCTGTCCCCAGGGAACCAAATGTCTGCGCATATGTGGAGGTGGCCATGGTTTCCAGCAAACTTGTGCAGCCAATGCTGATGTCCATGTCACTTTTCCATCTAGTATTGTTGTTTGTGCAATGTAGATTAAAGCAAATATGGGTTTGCCTACTCATGCTACAACCAAACTTTGGTTGTATAGACAGGACCTGAGAAAAGTAGGCTCCGATCTTTGTCGGCTCCTACACAATGATATTGGGTAAGTTCACATGCTTCAGGCAACAACAGACTATGCTCTTGCTCTATTAAAACGTCTGTTTATTTTGCAGCATCTTCTCTGTAATCCATGGGAAATATCAGATTCATTTTGTTGTCCCTGCTTACATCTTGCTTACCTTCAAAACCTTGAGAGGACTAGATTCAAAGAGGAATTAGAACTACTTAGCTATTCTAGAATATTTGAATAAATTAAACATAATCTTGTTCAGTTTTATTTTCAGTATCATTAAGTGCCCTATCCAGGGTCATGACTAATGTTTTTTTTTAGACTATATAACACAGGTTGATAAGGAAATGTGTTTCAGGGCAGAAACATGGTATTGAGGGAAGATTACAGAATTTTATGATGGGGGATTTTAAGTATCTCATATTATATAGTTTCCCAGAATAGGTTTCAGGATGTTTCATATATTTCCTGGCATAACTGGATATATGGAGGTATGCAAATGCTCATTCAGCTTTTCCAAAATGCTTGGGGGACAAGCAGCTTTCATACCATGAGGCATGTTAACATTTATAAGAGGGATTTTTTAAAGTTTAATTTGCTATCTTGTACACAAATGTATCAACAGGAGCCCACAAAATGATAGCATATTATGCAACGGGTGAAGATTTTTTGGGTGCTCTACAATTGAATCAACTGCTTAGTTAGGAAGTTCTGCATTCAAAAGCTTGACTGTCTTATCCCAAACATGCAGAGGTCCCCAAATCATAGAATCATAGAAATTTAGGGTTGGAAGGGACCTCAGGAGGTCATCCAGTCCAACTTCCTTCTCAAAGCAGGCCCATCCTCAAGTAGATCATCCCAGCCAAAGCTTTGTCCAGCCAGGTTTTGAAAACATCCAAGAATGGAACTTCTACCACCTCTCTGGCTAACCTGTTCCAGAGTTTTACTACCCTCCTAGTGAGAAAATTCCTCCTACTATCTAATCTAAACTTCCCTTGCTGCAACTTGAGACCATTGCTCATTGTTCTGTCATCTATCATGACTGAGAATAGTCTAGCTCCATTCTCTTTCAAACCCCACTTCAGGTAGTTGAAGGCTGCTATTAAACCCCCCCCCCCCGCTCAGTTTTCTCTTCTTTAGATTAAATTAGCCTAGTTCTCTCAGTCTTTCCTCAGAAGTCAGATTCCCCAGCCGCCTCACCATTTTTATTGCCCTCTGCTGGACTCTCCAATTTGACTACAGCCTTTCTGTAGTGGGGGGCCCAAAACTGAACACAGTACTCCAGATGTGGCCTTACCAGTGCTGAACATAGGAGAATAATCACTTCCCTTAATCTACTGGCAACACACCTACCAATGCAGCCCAGTTTGCTGTTAGCCTTCTTGGAAACAAGGGAGTACTGCTGGCTCATATTTAGCTTATTGTCCACTGTAATCCCCAGACCCTTTTCTGCAGAGCTGCTGCTCAGCCAGTCAGCCCCAGCCTGTACTTCTGCATGGGATTGTTCCATCCTAAGTGCAGGACTTTGCAGTTTTCCTTGGTGAACCTCATGAGATTTCTTTTGGCCCAATCCTCCAATTTGTCTAGGTCACACTGAATCCTAGACCTACCCTCCAGCGAATCTACTACTCCTCACAGCTTGCTGACATCTGCAAACTTGCTGAGGGTGCACTCTATATGATCTTCCAAGTCATTGATGAAGACATTGAACAAAATCTGCCCCAGGACCAACCTCTGGGGCACTCCACTTGATGCTGGCTGCCAACTAGACATCAAACTATTGATTACTACTCTCTGAGCCTGATGCTCCAGCCAGGTTTCTACTCTCTGAGCCTGATGCTCCAGCCAGTTTTCTATCCACCTTATAGTCCATTCATCCATCCCATACTTCCTTTGCTTGCCTGAGAATGCTACGGGAGACCAAATCAAAAGCCTTGCTAAAATCAAGGTACACCACATCCACTGGTCTCCCTGCATCCACAGAGCCAGTCATCTTGTCATAGAAGGCAATCAGGTTGATCAGGCATGACTTGCCCTTGTTGAATCCATGCTGACTGTTCCCAATCACCCTTTTCTCCTCCAAGTGCTTAGAAATGAGATTCCTTGAGGATCTGCTCCATGATTTTTCCAGGGACTGAGGTGAAGCTGACTGGTTTATAGTTCCCTGGATCCTCCTTCTTCCCTTTCTTAAATATGGACACTATGTTTGCCCTTTTCTAATTATCCAGGACCTCTCCTGATCACCATGAGTTTTCAAAGATGATGGCCAATGATTCTGCAATCACATCATCCAACTCCCTCAGCACCCTCAGATGCATCCCATCCACCCCCCATGGACTTGTACATGTCCAGCTTTTCTAAGTAGTCCCTAACTTGTTCTTTGAGCATTAACGGCTGCTATTTCCCCCTCAAACTGTACTTCCTGGTGCACTAGGCTGGAAGCTGACCTTGCTCTGAAGACTGAGCTGAAAAAGGCGCTAAGCACTTCAGCCTTTTCTGTATTCTCTGTCACAAGGTTGCCTCCCCCCATTCAGTAAGGGACCCACACTTTCCCTGATCCTCCTCTTCCTACCAACATACTTGTATAAATCCTTCTTGTTTCCCTTCATGTCCCTTTCTAGCCGCAACTCCAATTGCATTTTAGCCTTCCTGATTTCATGCCCACATGCCCAACCAATGGTCTTATAATCTACTCTAGTTATTTGTCCAAGTTTTCACTTCTTATTAGCTTCCTTTTTGTGATTTTGTTTACTGAAGTGTACCCTGATAAGCTAAGCTAGTCTTCTACCATACTTACTAGTCTTCCTAAACATTAGGATGATTTTTTTTTCCTGCACTTTCAATAAGGCTTCTTTAAAGTACAGCCAACTCTCCTGGTCTTCTCACCCCCTCAATCTGGCTTCCCAGAGGATCCTGCCCAGGAGTCCCCTGAATGAGTCGAAATCCTATTTTCTGAAGTCCAGGGTCCTTACTCTGCTGCTCTCCATCCTTCATAGTTTCATAAAAGCTAGGGTCAGGAGGGACCTGAACAGATCTGCTGGGTTCACAAGACCCCAGACAGGGGATCATCCAACCGTCTCTTAAATTTGCCCAAGGTAGGGGTGAGGACCATTTCCCTGGGAAGTTGGTTCCATATTTTGGCCACCCTAACTGTAAAATATTACCTTCTGATCTCTAACCTAAACCTATTCTCCATCAGCTAATTACCATTGTTCCTTGTCACCCCAGGTGGTGCTGGGGAGAAAAGGGCTCTGCCTACTTGCTCCTGATTCCCCCCGGATGAGCTTGTAGGCAGCCACCAGGTCTCCCCTCAGCCTCCTCTTGCTGAGGCTGAACAGGTTCAGGTCCTTCAGTCTCTCCTCGTAGGGCCTGTCCTGCTGCCCTCTCACCAAGCGGAAGGCCCTCCTCTGAACCCTCTCCAGGCTGACCACATCCCTTTTGAAGTGTGGCACCCAGTACTGGATGCAGCACTCCAACTGCAGCCTGACCAAAGTCGCATAGAGGGGGAGTATCACCTCTCTGGACCGGCTTGAGATGCACCTTTGGATGCATGACAAGGTATGGCTGGCCTTGCTGGCTGCAGTCTGGCATTGGTGGCTCATTTTCATCTTGGAGTCATTAATGACTCCAAGATCCCTTTCTGGCTTTGTGCTTTCAAGAAGGGAACTCCCCAGCCTGTATGTATGCTGTGGGT
>NW_005842122.1:1450227-1455778 GCF_000455745.1 Alligator sinensis
GCTAGCCTGAGCTCCATCTCTGCCTTGGCCTTCCTAATAGCCCTCCTACACTCCCGGGCCGAGGAGGAGTACTCCTCCTAGGTGATAGTTCCTCCCTTCCACTGGTTGTACTCCTCCCTTTTAGTCCTCAGGCATTGTTGAATGCCCTTGCTGAGCCAAGGGGGTTTCTGAGCACTCTTACCCCACTTGCTTTTCTCAGGGACTGTTATCCTTTGGGCCTGGAGGATCGTCCCCTTAAGGTACGACCATCCCTCATGGACTCCCATCTCCTCTACCTTCTGGGCCCTTAGTGCCTCCCCCACTAGTCTCCTAAGCTCATTGAAGTTGGCCCTTCTGAAGTCAAGTGCTTTAGCCTTGGTGTAAACCCTAGACACCCTGCATTGGATAATGAAATCCAGCAGGTGATGATCGCTGCCTTTACTTAGGATCCTTAACTCAATAATCTCATGGTCACTGCTGCCCAAGTTGCCATCCACTACTACACCCCACACCAATTCTTCTATGTTTGTGAGCAGCAGATCAAGGAGGATTGGCCACTCCAGTACTTGGACCAAAAAATTGTCCCCAGTACTCTCCAAAACTTCCTGGATTGTCTGCACACTGTTGTATTGTCCTCCAAGTAGATGTCAGGGTGATTGAAGTCTCCCATGAGAACCAGGACCTGTGAGCAGGAAACTTCTGATAGGTGTTTGAAGAAATCCTAATCTACCACTTCCTCCTGGTCTGGTGGTCTATAGCAGACCCCCACCATGACATCACCCTTATTCCTCTCCCTTATGACCCTAACTCGGAGACTCTCAACAGGCCTATCTCCAGTTTCATACTGGAGCTCTGAGCAATCATATGACTCTTTTACATTAAGTGCAAACTCCTCCTCTTCTCCCCTGTCTGTCCTTCCTGAACAGTGTGTACCTATCCATGACAGTGCTTCAGTCACGTAAGCTATTCCACCAAGTCCCTGTTATTCCAATCACATCATAGTTCCATGACTGTGCAAGGACTTCTAATTCTTCCTGCTTGTTTCCCAGACTGTACATTTGTGTACAGGCACCTGAGGTAACTAGTTGATTACCCTGATTTCTCAGGAAGTATGAGAAAAGTTCCCCTGTTGCCCCCTCCTGATTGCTCTTTCTCCAGGTCTCTCCTTACCTCTTAGATAATACCTGGAACATCATGGCTAAAACATCACTCCATCATTACAGTCTGCTATAGAGGCATGCTTTTCATCCAAACAGATCACCACTTGGTTCTGTTTAACATGTTTTTGAAAATCGGTGGCCTTCTCAATTTGACAGCAGCAGGGTTTCATGTGTTGTCATGAGTTACCTCTAGACCCTAGACATCTAGACCCTGGTTTTTTACATTAAAATAGATGCATTTTCTTACCATTTCAGCTAATATTTAATTTCTTAAGACCTGTGTCATCATTTTGGGAAATCTCAGTGACAAAAACAGACTAGGAGGGTAAAATGAAGCAAAAACTGTCTAGAAAGTGAATTTAGTCCTCCTTTAGAACTACCTTTCCAAACTTTTCCAGCTATGTTCCTTATCATGATAATACAAGAGGTTCACAATTACTTATACCACTTCTAGAACAATTTGTTTTATGTGTTTGATTCTGATTAAAGCAGTTTTATTTGTATTATTAATAATTCAATGGCTTGGTTGTTCTTTCCTGCTATTGCTAGTAGAAAAGACCAAGCAATCCATGAAATAAGCATGGTGATATTAATAGAAAACATGTTGATTCTCATCATGGTGCACAGTTCCATTATAGGCTTAGCCCAATGCAGGAAGGTAGGGGGCCTCATCCATAATACTAAGACTGGCAGAGTAAGCTTAGAAGAAATTTAGTGTAGTTTGACATCCAAAGACATAAGCTGAAAGATTGCCATTGACATCAATTAGCTTTGGGTCAGATTCTATACTTTGAGGAGTAAGATTCATACTGAAAAATAAAGAATTACTTTCTATACGCTATCTAGTTACAGAACATACTTTATAAATATTTAATTGATTTTTTAAAATAAATTAAATTCAGAAAATTACATGTAGCTCTCTTCCATCTGTAGCAAAATCCCCAGTTTTTCTTTTTTTTAATGTATTTTAAAATGCATTCCCCACCCCTTCCCCAACCATTTCTGACTTTCTCTCCCTCTCTGTTCCCTATAGATAAGTATAAGTGAGTGCAGACTTAGGATAAGCTTTAACATTTTTATTTTGGTAGCAATTTTTTGGTTTTGGATATCCAGTGTTTTATATTGTATAATTATTAGGTTTGTATTGATTTTTACTGTTGTATATTGTATTATTATCATTTTTTAATTGATTTGTATTGTTTCATATGAATATTGTATGGTTTAGGCCTGTATTTGTAAGTGAAACAAAGTCATGTCAAGTTTCCATTTTATATGTCAAGCCTCCATCTTGTGTCCTCTGCCTGGGCATCCCATGTTGCAACAATATAATTAATTGTACCCCTCCCATGTAAATTGGTTCCTGGATAAATAAGAGTGATTGGGAATGATTGAAATACAATGGTAGCAGGCATGTACTGCATGGCCTGTAACGACTGGGCCATCACCTCGCATTGATTCATCCAGGAACCTCAGACCTCACTCAGGAACAGAGACAAGAACCCAGCATTTGAAAGACAAAAGACCCTGCAAAAACAGCAACTCTACCATTGTACCCCACCATTACAGACACCCAAAACTGCACATCCCTGCATGGAGCACACATGCTCAGTACGCCAGGGGCTGACCCTTGCCTGGGCATGCCTCCTATCAGTAGGGTCACACAAGGTCTGCCCCTATAAAAAGGGGCAGTGAAGACAGACCCAGTGGGATGCCCTCTCCATCTGGACCAGCACCATGCCACACCACCTATCCACCCAGAGGGCCTGCTGGCGACCCCCCCCTGGACAACCCCTACTGGACAAGGACCCCTTTCCAGCCTGGATAGGCAGCTATCACCCCCCATCCCCTCTTCAACCAAGGACTTGGACTTTGCTTCTCTTCCCTACCTGGACTCCAGCCCTTCCACTAAGTCTCTTTCTCCTGCTGCCATTGTGAGTGCTTGTGTGTGTGTGTGTGTGTGTGTGTGTGTGTGTGTTATGTGTGTGTATGTGTGTGAACCAATAAATTCATGGGGCTGTATAGTGTGTTGTCTGTGTAATAAAACTGTTATTTGGACCCCTAAGTTGGGTTTTGCTTTACTATGGTTTGGCCCTGGTCCACTCTCTGCTCCTCACCCCTCTAACTTCTGTCTCCTTTCTCCCTCTCCTGCTTTTGGCTCACTGCTGCCTTTCAGTCTCTCTTGCCACATTTCCTGTGATTTTCTGCTCTCCCCCTGCTCCTACTGCCTTTTCCCTGTGACTTCCTGCTGCCTTTGTCTGCTTTCCTGCTGCCCCTGCCACCTTTCAGTCTCTCCTGCTGCTTTTCCTGTGATTTTCTGCTATCCATCTCTCTGTTTTCAGGCTTCCCCCGCACCTTCTGTAGTCATCTGCAGCCCCCCCCCACCCCCGCAGCCTCCCAGCTCCTTGTGGCTGTCCTTCAGTTTTCTCCAGCAGCTGGAGCCTTTCTCCAGCTCCCAGCACCTACTACTGCTCCCTGCAACTTCTCTAGCTGCCCCAGAGCCATCCTCTGGCTCCCCACACCCAGAGCCCCTCTTTAACACCCACACTTACCCTTAGTCCCATTTTCCCTCTCCCTACCTACCTTTTCAGCTCCCCCATACCTCTGGCTCCAGTCCCAGCCTCTGTGCCAGCATCACTCCCCTTTTCTATAGGCTTTGGGCATTGTCTTTTAATCAATTAAGATCAATTAACCTAGAGTTACCCTCAAGCCTCAGTTCTTCAGCCCAGGCCCCTCTAGTCTACCAGTTCTAATCCCAGTCCCAGTGACTTTCACTCCCAGCAACTTTCACTCCCTACACTCCTACTTGCTTACCTTAACCTTACCCTAGGTACCCCAAGCACACACATACACACTGTACCATTCAAGTTAGGAACTTACCTGTGTGTATGTGTAGGTGGGTTGTATGTGTGTGAACTGGTGAGTGAGAGTGTCTATCTATCTATCTATCTATCTGGCATTGTGTGCATGATATATGAATTAGTGATCTGTGTCTAACTTTTGGGGTGTATAGTGTATGTGCTTGAATTGGTGATAGGTATGCATGTGCCTAGGTTGGTTTGGATGTATATGTGTCTGAGCTGGTAGTGTGTGTGTGTGTGTGTGTGCATGCACCTAATTGATTTATGTGTTTGTATATGTGCAATTGTGTCACATCCTCCTGTCTAACAGCACAATATTGAGATCCTGAGAGTTAGCCTGACCCCACAGGACAACACATCTTCAGCTCAATTCAATCCCCCCTGGTGACAGCAGGGGCCTGTTGCAGGGCCCCAGGAAGCAGGAGCACTTTGCTGCTAGGAGGAGCAAATCTGCTCCCACATCTCTGCACATGGAGCATTTACCTGTGAGTAGTTTACTTGCAAGGAAGTTGGTTCTGTATCAAATGCATGGGTATACACACCCAGAAAGGGGCAGGCTGGCTTCTAACAAAGCCACAGGAGGTGATATGCAAAGGGACTCAGAGGAAGCTTGGCTCTGAAAGGTTCCATGCCCCAGTAAGAACAGCTGATTTTGTTCCAGTGGCCTGCTCACTAACGCTGCTTGCAGATGTTAAAAAAAAAAAAAAATGGTGCTTTACTTTAAGCTTGGTGCATACCTGCCTAAAGCCCAATGCATGCCCAGAAGATGCATAATGTTCACACAATGTCTGTAGAGATCAGGTGCTTTAGTGGGGATTTCTTGGTGCCTTTATCTAATAGCTTAATGACTTAGCTATTAGATAACAGTGCTATAAAGCCTTGCTGAACTGCCCAATTTATACAGATGCTGCAGAGCCAGGTCAAAGTATCCCACTGCTTCTTCTGGTAAAGCACATTTTCAAAATGTCTGCAAGCAGCCTGAATTAATATCAAGGTGTGGCAAGTAAGTCAAGTGGAGAAACTGAAATAGACCTGGTTTGTGTGGGGACCATAACAACTGCTCCACACCTGGAAAAGGGGCTATGGTAGTCACACTTGGAACGTACAATAAGTTATGATGGAAACACAGCATTAGGAACCTTTGCTTAAAATAGTGGTATGGTATTTTGAATTTGATAGCATTGTTGTTATTGAATGAAATAAGTTATAAAAAAAAGCCTCTTAATTTGTGCCTTGGATGTTGGAAAATTTCTTGCTAAGTCAATACGAATTTTTCCCTGAGTAAAGTGTGATGTCATAGTTCTTTAGGGTTGTTTTTTTTTTAATTCTGTATGTGTTATAAACCTAAAAGAAAGACATATAGCACAACACCAGTGCGCTATGCTCTGCCCTAAAGACCTTACAATCTAAATTGTGAGATAAATGGACTTATAGTGATGTAAGGAACATTATCTGTGAAACAAAGCACCACCAGCACACCCTAGAATACAGCAACATAACATACACAGCGTAAAAAGAAGTAAATATATTTGTCCATTGGAGATAATAGCCAAC
>NW_005842122.1:1459668-1471251 GCF_000455745.1 Alligator sinensis
ATTCCTGCCTAAAGCCCAATGCATGCCCAGAAGATGCATAATGTTCACACAATGTCTGTAGAGATCAGGTGCTTTAGTGGGGATTTCTTGGTGCCTTTATCTAATAGCTTAATGACTTAGCTATTAGATAACAGTGCTATAAAGCCTTGCTGAACTGCCCAATTTATACAGATGCTGCAGAGCCAGGTCAAAGTATCCCACTGCTTCTTCTGGTAAAGCACATTTTCAAAATGTCTGCAAGCAGCCTGAATTAATATCAAGGTGTGGCAAGTAAGTCAAGTGGAGAAACTGAAATAGACCTGGTTTGTGTGGGGACCATAACAACTGCTCCACACCTGGAAAAGGGGCTATGGTAGTCACACTTGGAACGTACAATAAGTTATGATGGAAACACAGCATTAGGAACCTTTGCTTAAAATAGTGGTATGGTATTTTGAATTTGATAGCATTGTTGTTATTGAATGAAATAAGTTATAAAAAAAAGCCTCTTAATTTGTGCCTTGGATGTTGGAAAATTTCTTGCTAAGTCAATACGAATTTTTCCCTGAGTAAAGTGTGATGTCATAGTTCTTTAGGGTTGTTTTTTTTTTAATTCTGTATGTGTTATAAACCTAAAAGAAAGACATATAGCACAACACCAGTGCGCTATGCTCTGCCCTAAAGACCTTACAATCTAAATTGTGAGATAAATGGACTTATAGTGATGTAAGGAACATTATCTGTGAAACAAAGCACCACCAGCACACCCTAGAATACAGCAACATAACATACACAGCGTAAAAAGAAGTAAATATATTTGTCCATTGGAGATAATAGCCAACCCCTCCTCCCCTCCACCAAAAAGTGAAAAATAGGCACAGGAAAAATATATCCATATTAAGCTATTAAAAGATTAGATAAAGGAAGATCATGCTAAGAATGGTTCCTATCATGGAGGATAAGGCAGGGCAAGGTGGCACCTTATAGATTACTTATAGAATAAAGTGAATCCTTGGCTGGGGTAGCAGATAATGTACAGGGAGGAAGAGAGTGTTGTTAGCTGTAATGTTTTTTTCCATTGATGAATGTAGAGACATTTTCTTGTCCTAAGTTGGGCAAGATAGAGGGCTTTGGATTTGGCCTTCAAAAAGGAAGAGAATGCTTAGATGTTAATTGCTGAAAATTTTCCTGATAAACCTGATTTCCTTCCACCTACTATGGATATCAAAATATTGCCTTTTTTACAGTTTGAATCAACATAAAATGCTTTGTAGATCATTGGAGTCAAACACCTAAAATATTTTTGGGGACCAGGGCTAAATTACTGAATTGACTTCAAAATTACAAAAGCAAAACCCTATCCCTTCAATTTCCTTCCCTCTCATCTCCTTTGTCTTGATCAAATTTTCAACTGACACTTTCTCATTAGGTTTCCTTAATTGCCTTCTTTCTCTTTGCCCTGTGTCCCCATGTCCTGCTAAACTCAAGGGAAGTAGAAGCTGCCTCAGATTTTGAATGAATTGCTGCACTATGGAAGAAAAACCCCCACTAATCGCATACCGCTGGGCATGATATATCACCCCTCCCTCAAACCCATACAGAAAATCCTCAAACAACTGCAATCCATACTAGAAGGAGACCGTAATCCTCAAAGGGAATTTACAAGAGGAGTTCTAATCCTCAAAGGGAACTTACAAAACACTTTTCACAGATGAGCCTATGAACTTCACTTTCTCAACCTCCTGAATACAAAAAATCATGGACTAAATATAGACATTGGATTTATGACACATTATAACCTTCCTGACTTCTGAATCCCCAGGTACCTCTCCACTATTTACCTGTTATATTCATCCCCCTTCTCTCTCCCCGTTCCCCCACCATGCCTGCCTCTTACCCACTGACTCCTCAATTTACATCTTCATTGACTACCTGTCTTGCATGCATACCAGCCCAGCCTTTGGCTTCTTTACTATTCATTCCATCCAGGAAGAGCACACACCAACTGTAGAGGTTTCCTCAGCCTGATGAAGGGTTTTTAAACCCAAAAGCTTGCTAAGAATTTTTTTCCAACTATTTAAGTTGGTCTAATAAAAGATATAAGATGCACCCAAAGAACCTTGTCTGCCTTGTAACAACCATAACCAGAGGGATTAATTAGCAAGAAATATGTGCTTCTTGGAGGCATTTGGTATTTTACCTAAACAGGTAATATTAGTTAATATACATTTTGTAATTTTGTAAATCATAAATGTAACTTGTTTGTCATAAGTTTAACCAAAATGATAAATTAACTGTCCGTGGAACTGACTGGGCCCCATAGGTAAATCTGTAGCTATGAGATTAGCTGACCTAACAGTTTCTGCTCAGGGTTCAGCTTTAGTGATAAAAAATGGATCCAACTGCCTGGCACACCCAACACATTCCAGGAAAGCACATCCCAAGAAAGCATATTCAAATGAAACCTAAAAGGGGTTGGGGCTTAGGCAGAACAATGTCAATTTCAAACCTAAAGGTGCTGCATCATAATTTGCTTATTGGATAAACCCGAGTTTGGGTAGTAACCTTTTATGATAATTTTTAACACCTTTCAATCCCATAAGGTAACTGCTATATGGTAACATTGTGAGTGGCTCTAAAGCCAACAGATTAGCATAAGACTGGGTATAAAAAGTGCATGCATCAGGTGACCAGCAGGAAGGAGGGAACAGAATGTTCACTGCTGCTCCGTACGCGGACCCCAGACTCCCGGTGTGAGTGAGGATCAGATCCTGATCAAGGGACTTTCCTCGGTAACCCCTTTGACAGCATTGATTGGGGACGCCTGACTTCGCCAGAATCACTTGACACGTACCTGGCATCGAGGTACTATCAATAAGTTGCTAACCCATGTCTGCCTATCTGTTGTTTTGAACAGCCCAGTGGCTAATACCCTGGCAGTGTCCAGTTGACCTGCGACAGAATTGATCTATCTGTTGTTATTATCTGTTATTATTATTTACTATTAGCTCTTTAATACTGCATTATCTGCTTACCTCATTTATCTTTTTGTTAACTGTTGTGTGTGTGTAAACTATAATAAATTTGCCTTTACTTCACTCCTAACTGTGCCTCCTCGATCCAAAACTGAAATAAACAGCCCAGATGGCCTGTGATAAAACTGATACACTCACAGTGCCCAGCTGGCCTGTGACACTGCTTATGTCCTTAGATTAACACGGCTACAATGTACACCCCCCTCAGACTTTGAATGTCATGTAGATAAAAAAAATGAACAGTAGTAAATAGATTAGTAAGAGTGAGTAGCAACAAAACATTTTAAAGACAAACATTACTGGGAAATTTCTCTTCAAACAAGTGTTTGTTTATTCCAGAGAGAGACTGTAAATTACTGTTACATCTTCCAATATAGTAGCACTCAAAAAATAAAACACTTCTTAAAGCATGTGTCTAATTGGATACCTGATATAAGGAGTGTCAGGATATGCTAAAAAGATAATGTTCAGTTCATTTCTCTGCCCAGGGGGACTTCAACTCCAAGACTGCCCTAAGAAGCTATAGACCACTGATTCTCAACTGTGGTGCTGCAGCCCTTTCAAGGGGCACTGTTATGACCAGGTGGAACTGCCTTGGTCATCTTGGTTTGTTTCTGGGGGATGCTAAGCAAGGCTGGACTGGGGAGTAGCTGCGGTAAGGACGAATGCCTTACTGCAGTCCAGTCTGAAGGAAGACCTCAGTAGTATACCTAGAGGGGTGATCTGCTGATTTAAAGAGGCTGCATCAGGTCCCCTCCACCTGCTTGTGCCCTGGGTCAGCATTTCTCAAACCCGGTGCATATTCTTTTGCCCGCTATGGGTCCCCTCCACTGCCCATCACTGTAGCTTACAAAAATCCAAACTACATACTGTAATTAAAAAAAATCATCTTTGAAATGGGGTGCCACTAAACTCATAAAAGTTATGGTGGGGTGCCTTGAGTCTAAAAAGGTTGAGAATCATTATTATAGACTACGATGCTATTCTGAGTTTGAGGATACTTCCAAGCCCTCTTTTTCAGGTTGATTGTATTTTCAATATTCATTGGCCTAGAGAAAGGCTGAAAGAGTGAGAATGATTCTTCACGTTTGGGTTTAGGGCACCCACCTGGGAGGCTTGGCATGGAGGGTTGAAAAGAAGGAAGTCCTGTGTTCCAGAGCTTGTGAATATGGGGGTTTACTGGGATACTCTAGGTAGAGTGGTACTCATATGTTTCATCTGGAGACATAAATACTGTACTTCAATGGCCTACTGGTAAAATGCTTCTGATGAAAGCTGTAGCACATTCTTTGTGCTTTATCCTTGTCACATCATCTGTTCCCTGGATATACTGCACAAAATGAGTCAGGGCCCCCTGGAGCAATGCAGTGCCAATGAACATATTTGTATGTTCCCACAATGGTAATGGAGCATGAGGGAGGAAAGAACTGGAATCATAAAGAGCATATTTCACTATAATCACACACAAAGAACATTCCCCATTTATGGCAATAATACTGAGAGCTAAGCAAACATTTGGACCAATCTGTAGAACAATCATTATAAGGACTTACCTGAAGGATTTGTTCTGTAAAACCTAAATTGGTTGCTACATAAAAGAATACAGTTGAACTCTTTTAATCCTAGCTGAAAAGACAGGAGAGGGGGCTAAAAAAATACTTTTCTTACTTGAAAACCAAAAGAATTATTTGGAGATATCTGAGACATGAAATCCATGACACCATTTTTTAGAACTAGTTATCATGAAAATGCTTTCATAGAGACAGATTAAAACAGAATGGGCACCTATACACATGTCTGACACATGCTACTTAGCTATTTCCTGGCATAACTGGATATACGGAGCTGGCATAGCCCTGGATTTGAAGCTGCTCATTCAGCTTGTCCAAAGTGCTTAAATGAAAAGCAGCCTTCGTAGAATGAGATATGTTTACACTTATGAGAGAGATTTTTTTAAGTTTGATTTCTTTGACCTTTTTTAAGTTCAGTTAATTGAACCTGCTAATTAGCATGCTCCAGCAGCCTCAGTATCACATGTATTCAGTGTCCCCATGCTTCAAAATAGCAGGGGGGTATCTTTACATGTTCTCCAGGATGTTGTTGGGGAGGGGGGGCGGGGGGCAAGCTTTAGTTAAAGTGCTCTTGCTGTCATTTTGAAGTGGGGAACATTAAATACACAAGATATTGCAGGTACTTTAATTAGAGTGGCTCTCAAGACCAGCTTCAATTAAAGCATCACCCTTCCCCTCCCACATCCCGGAGCACATGTAAAGGCACCCAGTGATATTACTTGTGGAACAAGTAGAATCATGATGCAATGCTACTGCACAGTAGTAACAAGCAACTGCCCAGTCAGTGTCACCAAAAATCCATTTGGCAATGCTACTGTGCAGTAAGTCTGGCTACAGCACAGTCATTTAGTACTTATGTATGCAAGTACTAAATGATTGCACAGTAACAACTATACAGTCAGTGTCTCATGTAGACATGGCCACTGTGGACTTTCCATTTTCAATAATTATCTCTTCGAGCATTTGTGGAGAAATTAAACCCACCTGCTCTTAGCTCCATACCTTATAAGCATTTAAGCAGTGTTCCAAAGATTTCAAATGCATGACATTATTTTTAAAACTGTTAGACTGAACTGCTGCTTATAAGATATTTTGGGAATTGAGTTCCTTATCTTGATACACTCTAGTGCAGGGGTTGGCAACCTATGACCCATGGATCCATGGCTTCAATGGCATTTGTTAGTGTGGGGACTCTCCCTGAACAATGCTCCAGTCAGCTGTGTATGGGGCTCTGGCAGAGTGGCTTTTCACCATACCACAAAGCAGCTGAGCAGCAGGGAGAACCAGCAGCAGCAGCAGTGAATGGGTCCTAATGCCTGCTTTCTTCCAACCCAAGCATAGTGATTCTGGCTTCACTGTTAGAAAGCATTGTAGACCCCTAGTCTAGTGGGATCAACTACATCTGAGACCAAAAGACCTGAAACTTTAGGATGTTGAAAAGTACCCAAAAGTCTTGTAGCACAAGGCTAACTTTCATGTCTCCCATACCCCCTCTATCTTTTAAGAGTAAAAAAAGGAACATTGAAATGGGGCTTAGACAGCAATTCTTCTGAAATAGCAATCCAAAGTAAACTTGTACCAGTATTTGATGGGGGGGGAAATAAACCAAAGTTATATGTAATGTAGTAGAATGGTTCTGTATTGAAATATTCTAGGCAATTTGTTTGTTCTTATCATTAAGTTAGTCAATACAATCTGACTTCTTTGCCTTTAAGAAAAAGTACTTTAAAAACTGAATTTTTCTCTTCTCTGCCAAACTCTATAACTGTAATCATGGTGAATTTAACAAGGGAAAATAAGAAGGTAATACATCTTAGTCTGACACTAAATTCTCCAGGCTAACAGAGGCTGATTATTTCAAATTAGACATGGAAAACTGGTTAGCATCACTTCTTCCTTTCAACTACTGTGCTGCACTAAATATTCTCTCAATAGTAGGCTTTTAATAAGATTAAAACATTATGAATGGAATGTTAATAGAAGATACATTAACTAAATTAAGGGAAATTTTCAGAGACCAAGCCCTCATAGCACTAAGAAGAGAGTTTTTGGATACTGTAGTTGTTGGATGCCTAGCTGTCCACAGATCTCTCTAGATCTGCAGCAGAAAGCTTGATTCAAACAAACAAGCTCCTTAGACTTTAAATTCTTTAGTGATAGATTGGCATTCATGCAGTTTGGCTTTTCATCATGTGAATGAGACCACTCTGGTACCATGTCATTCTCAACATGATTGTTGTGTTATTTTTGTATGGGGAGCCTGATGACACTCAAAAAACCTAAAAGCTTAAGGGAAAAGGAAAGGGAATCACACACTGAACATCTAGAGTTGGAGTAGACATCTCAAAATACCACTTCATGACACCATTTTAAAGATCTTTAGCATGATATTTGGCTTGATTTCTTCATAGTGGCATACCATTGTGGGGGGTGGGGGGGTGGGGAGGGTAAGCTAGATACCAGCCCCAGACACTAACTTAGTAGGGGTGTCAAAATGTCATCCCCACCCCTGTGAAGTCTATGCCAGCACAAATAGCCCCACATCATTGTTGTTGCAGTAACAATCATGTGTATGGACACCACACAGCTGCAGTAGGTCCAGCAGTTGGGATGGGTAGGCCAAGCTGTGGCAGAGCAACCCCCTTTTATTGTAGGAAAGAACTTTTCAAAATGCAATCTGAGCATGCCTGGTGGAATGATAGGCAGATACTGTGTCCAGCTTGGGAAGGTTGGTGAGACTGCCTTGACAATGCTTAATGGGGAAATGGTGGTGGCCAGCAGACATGATGGCTGTACCATTAATGTTGAGGGGAATAAATGCCATCCTGGAAACCAGGATCAAAGCTGTGTGTCAGCTGGGGTCCAGACAAAGGAGTTTTAAGGGAACTTTCCATGAAGAAAGGAAGGGTCTGGATGACTGAAATAGATTGTCCTTTAAAAAACAAATAAATAAACAAACATTGACTGATCAGAGCTGGGCTAACTCATTTATTGTTTGTTATCCATTTGTTGTAGTAAAAGAAAAAGTGTTGATAATTTTGGACATTTGTTTCCTGTTTCATTATTATTTACTGTGGTACCTTTAATGCCAAGTACTCAACACTAAGTATTACTTGTGTGTATGTAGTGTAGTGTACCCAGTGTGTGTGTGCGTGTCTGTGTGTGTGTATACACACACATAATTATATATTGAGATATATATATATATCAATGTGTGTGTGTGTGTGTGTGTATATGTGTATTCTATAATATTACGCATACTGCATGCTGTCTCCATTAGTAAGTATGAAGCCTCACTGTGATAGATGAAATTGCTCGGAGAGGGAGTTGGGTGAGAAAACCAAGTTCACTGATGTGCGCGTGTGGGCGAGCCACTGCCTGCCAGCCAGGCTTACATGCAGCGTTACCCTTCGGGCCATTATGGTACCAAACATTCTAGTAGGGCGTACCCCTGCAAATGCATGCCAAATGCATTAGCAGAGGAGCTGTACTATAACTGGTAGGAGCAACGCCAAATTGCTCAATATTCACTGCCATATATGCTTCCAGCTCAGCGACAAATGGTGGATGCAATCTTGAAAGCAGTAGAGAATCAAGAGCCACTTTGTGCATTTGTTGATGTACCTGGTGGTACAGGAAAACCATTCTGCTTCAACCTGATTTTTTCAGCAGTGTGCAGAGAAGGGAAGATTGCATTGGCTGTGGCATCCAGTGGAATTGCTGCTACCATACTTACGGGAGGCAGGACTGTGCACTCAAGGTTCAAGGTACCTCTGAATGTGTTGAAAACCAGCGCCTTTAGCATATCAGCACAGTCTGACCTTGCTGAGCTGATTTGAGAAGCAGCTATTATTATCTGGGATGAAGCACCAAGGGCTCATCAGTACATGCTGGAGGCTGTAGAATGGACACTGCGAGATTTATTGCAGAACAATTTACCTTTTGGTGGCAAGGTGATAGTGTGTAGGGGTGATTTTCAGCAAATCCTGCCTGTTGTGAAAAATGCCTCATGGCAACAAATAGTAGAGGCATGCTTCGAGCGATCTGAGTTGTGGAACCACTTCCAGATTTTCCAACTTTGTGAGAACATGCAAATATGTAAGAAAGGTTTTGATGCACAAAGCGCAAAATACACGCAATGACTTTTGGATCTGGGATATGGCCAAGTTCCAAATATTGATGAACTCAGTACTCCGCTTCCTGAGCTCTGCATGCCTCTGGATCTGTCAGCAATGATAGAATGGACATATCCAAATCTATTGGATAACTATCAAAATCCAGAATGGATGTCTGAAAGAGCTATTTTGGCCCCACATTACTCCGTTGTACAGGAGATCAACAATGCTATTGTGGTAAAATTTCCAGGCCAAGAATGGATTTGTAGAAGTGCAGATGCTCTTTCAGAGGATGAAAGTGTTATGGCTGTGCTGACTGAGTACCTGAATTCCATGAAGGTGTCAGGTTTGCCTCCACATCAGCTCCATTTTAAGCCTGGGATGCTCATCAGCTCCTGTGAAACCTTGCCTCTAAGGATGCTCTGTCCAATGGAATGTGGCTATTGGTGCAATCCATCATCAACAACAAACTACTTGTGGCAAAAATTGTTGGATCAGAAAGAACAGTACTAATTCCTCAGGTAGTACTGAAGCCATCTGACACATTTCCATTCACATGGACACATCGACAGTTCCTTGTGCAGGTGGCATTCAGAATGACTATCAATAAAGCCCAGGGGCAAACATTAAAAAGAGTAGGAGTGTTCCTCTGGGATCCTGCCTTCACCCATGGACAACTATATGTGGTTGCTTCCAGAATCTCCCAACCAGAAAACATCCGATTTGCAATGACCGCTGACTTGAGTAACAAAATCAGGAATGTTGTGTATACCGAAGTGTTGTAAAACACTTACAGTAAGGAAGTGTCATATGTTTCAGGATTTTGTGTATGCGGAAGTGTTGTGAAGCTGTTGAAGTGCAATAAAATGTGATCTCAAGTGAAAATTGGCTCATTGGATTTTCATGCAAGCAACGCTGCACGGGGCATCTAGTGTATATGTGTATGTATGTATGTATGTATTAGAATAATGGTTATAGCAGCAAGGGTTAATTGATTTTTAAAAGACTGGGTCTCATACACAGGATTTCCAGCCTTCATACTCACCCCTGGTGTGCCTGGGTGTCTGACTAACCCGGACAGGAAAACAGCAATGCTACACATCCTGAGTAAGTGAAAACATCCAAATGTTATTTTCATAATAGAGAAGCCTGGCTCCAGGGCTTCAGGGCCATAGTGCCTGGTTGCCAAAAGCCTTAAGCTTTCTGGTTTGTGGGGAACAGACCACAGTAGGAGGACACCAGTAAAGCCCCAAATTAGGATGTGGGCATGTGGTAGGTTTATGAAAATGGGGTTTTGGCTGACAACACAGGGCATGGACTGTGTGACAAACACAGAGAGATCAACCAGCAATAGCCATAGATGAAGAGTCATCAGGAGAAGAAAGAATATAAAAGTTTTCAAAACAGTGTGGGGGGAACAGTTGGCATCAGCCCCAACCCTCCAAGGTGGCTGACATCAGACACTCAAGCAAAAAACTTCAAGATGGTGTTTACGTATCGGCCATATGGATCTCTCTCTTTGCGTATATTCTGGGACTGGGAAATTTGGGTAATGTATGTTGTACTTGCTTTGCCTTCACTGCTTTTATTTTCTCTCACTGTGTATTAATAAAACTTGTCTATTATCAACTGGTAGGTGTTGTGGTTGATCTGAGAGTTGTGCTCGCCCGGAGCAAAGGTATTGGTGTGGGTTGTGAATCCAGTGCCAACAGCAACCAGGGATTATCTTTGAGTACCTGGAGTAGGTAAGACTCCTGCTTCCTTGCCCATCCTCTCCAGCACTCAGTACCACCTCTCACCTTCCCTCCACTCTACAGCAGGGTTTGCCCAGGGCACAAACCCTGCTTACATCTCTATTTCTGCATATAAGATTGAAAGAAGGATCATAAAAATCAAGCAACATTTTGTGGCTTAGGAATCTAGGTTTAGTGGCAAGAAAAATTACTTTTCTTTTTTAAACTTCCATGCCACTTGAATTAAAGGAAGGAGATAAAGGGTTTTGTTTTTTGTTTTTTTTAATGCTCATTCACCCTACCAAAGCTAGGACTGGCTGAAAAATAGGTTCTCTTACTACCTAAGAAGGACTGTAGATTTTTTTCCTTCTACTTCCTTAAACATGCTGATCTCTGAAAACAAGATAGGCAGATCTGTCTTGGTATTCTTTTACCCTGATGATTTGTCACAATATATGGAATCAGTATTCCTTACACTGAGGATACCTATTAAAAAAATAAATAAAACAAACAGCTGCTACATACCTAAGCTATAACAGGTCATAAAGTCCTTCTCTGAGAGACATACAAAACAAATTATAAATGAACTTTGATTTATTGTTATTTTACCTTGGGCAACAGTTTTACACCTATGCCTCCCCTTTAGTTACGCTACTACTACGTAAAGCTTAAGCTCAGTTCAGATTCTAGTTTCCTTTTTGCTTACCAGATATCGCTCCCTCTCTTGTACTCTATATAATACACAAGTCCTAGTGCTTGATGCTCAGCATTATGCTTTCTTTCCATACTATGCTTTATAGTTTATTCCTTTTCAAATTCATAACTTCCTCTATAACTTCTAAACTAGTGCTTCTCAAACTTCTTAGACTCAAGGCACCCCTCAGAAATTGCCAGCTCTGAGTCCCTGGCTTAGCTGAGAACCCAGCTAAGTTGTTTCTGTTTTCAAAGAAGTTAGAAAGACCAGAGCAAGTAAAAATGTTTTGACACTGTGGAGTCCTCTTTGAAATCTGTAGATTTATCCTGCAGATCATCTGTAAGTGTTTGTATAGTTAAAAGTGTTAATATTGCCCAGCACACTTAGGATGTTATAGCATGCTGGTTGAGAATCACTATTCTAAGCTATCTCCCTTCTCCCTGAGTCCTATATCTG
>NW_005842122.1:1471345-1489920 GCF_000455745.1 Alligator sinensis
TTTCTTTGTTCTTCACAGCATTTTTCACCTTTTTTGACTTTCCCCTTTTGTCAATCATGGAAAAAATGACTGTGGGTGCATTTACATGAAATACTTCACAACAGAGCTGACTAATTAGCTCCACAGTAAAGTGTCACCATCCATATATGCGGTGTTATTAGGCCAGAATAAAACTCCACCTTAGGATAGTACTGCTCAACAAAAATACTATTCTCCAGAAGAGTTATTTACTCTGCCACAATGTACATGTAGATGCTGACCAAGGCAGGCTGGGACACAAGGATGCTACAGTCCAGTGGATGCCTACTGGCTAGTCCCATAATGTAGCACCCTCATACCCCAGCCAGCCCCTCCATAGCACACTGAGCTGGGGTGGAGCAGCTCCAGGCTGGGAGGCTGAGCCTCTAGGCCCTCTGCCAGCCAGGGCTGCACTGCCCTGGCTTAACTTGCTGTGGTTGCAGGCACACATGTAAATGCTGTGCCTAGGAGTAATAAACTCTGATGCAAACTGTGCTGGAGTGTATTGTGTCACATTAATATCATGTGTAGACATGCCCTGTGAATATTAAAATGTCCTGAATATGAAAGTAAAGGCCACTGACACATTTTTTTAAAGGCACAATGGAATATGATCCCCAGGACAACAAACAAGCCTTCTGACATGACACACATGCATGGCAGGACAAGCAATTTTGGTATTGGGGATGAGATCCCAATCACACACTGCTTGAATGTACAGGGGGAGCCCATCACCAGCAAGTTGAAAGCTGGGTCCCCAACAATTAGCTCACTGTCAGCTGGCTCTAGGGCCATGCTGGGACTCAACTTAGCCCCAGTGCAATTTTTGAGCCATCCAACAGTTAAATGATTGTTGGCCAGGGAAAGCCACACTGTGAATGGTTCAAGCCTGAGTGAGTTCCCAGATCCAGCCAACAATCAGCTAGTTGTCAGCTGGTGAGGACTGCACTAGGCTGGTTGAAGATGCTAGTGAGGTCCTAACCCTGCCTCATATACAATTTAAAGCACAGTGGAAAGCAGCCACAAAAGTAATTCACATTTTTTGTGTTATACTTTTGTCTGGTTTATTCTTTTTTGGCACCATTAATCCCCTGAACATGTGGCCAGGTAATTATTTAAGATGTGATTAACAGACTAATTGTGTCTTAAGTGTAATGTCTGCCGGGGGCCAGATCCACCCAAGGTAGAGTTTGATTTCTTCACCAAGTTATAATTACTTTACTACAGAACAACAGGGAATAGAAACGAGGAGGCATAAACATGTAACTAAAAACAGTGGATTGCATTCATTATATCCTGTGATGTTTGGAAGACTCTCTTTCCAAAATTTGTCCTATTTCACATTATTGCAGTATAAATATTAAGCTTACAAATGTAGTTCTTTGCATAAATTTTATTCCATAACAAATGCCACAGCAAGAGTAATAAATGAAATGATCCAATCCACAATGAATTTGGCAAAGTGTCCTGGCTAATCCTTCAAGCTAACAGGAGTTATTTTTCCCACATACACATTGACTAAAATATAAAACGTGACCTTTAAAAGCAATGACAGCTGCTTTAGAATGAAAAACAAAAGTATGAGAAATGCAAGAAGTTTGTTTTGCTAATATAATTGCTGCCGGTGTTGTGTAATGTGCCATAAACATGTTAAGCTTGTTGGGGAGAAGAAAAACAAAAAATCATTGGAATATTTTCTGTCTGAAAATGCTGTTCTGGCAAAATCAAAACATGTAACGGTAGTTACATGGATTCATGGATTAAATATAAGGGGGGAAATTCAAAACAACTCAAATGTGGGGGTATTTTGCTTTGAAATATTAAAATTAAACATTTCAACATTAATAGATTGGCTTATTTTCATAAGGTCATTTTAGTAACCTTAACAAAGTGTTTCAGAACTTTTGATCTGTGGTGAATTTGAATTACTCATTTTGAAACAAATGTTGCTTTTTAGTTTCACTAGTGAAGTAAAATTTAGGATATTTTCATTATAAAAAGATGCAACTAGAATGGTTAAAATGTTGAATTTCAATTTCCCACTGAGCAAAGGAGAACATTATTTTCTTTACCGCAGAGTTCATCCTACCTTACACTTACCTAAGAGGTAAAATGTATTTAACATCTCTATGGGCCCCTTTACACATGTAGGTAAGGGCGCCATGGGATCTAATGCTCCTTCTGCCATGCCACACGTACACAATCTCAGGTTCCCATGCACATTCCCCATGCTACCTACACTGAGAGCTTCTTCAGCTGTGGGGTTCATGTAGGGGCAGTGGGGAGAATTCTGCCACCAATGCAAGCATCATGTGGTGTGGGGCTTGCAGCAGCAGCAGTAAGGATAATGCTGCTGCCACTGCGAGCCTTGTGAGATGTTTGTGGCAATACCCATGATGCAGTCTCCTAAACCTTATGAGATTCTCCTTGCTGCAGGCCCCATAGCTGACATTGCTGCCACCGCTGCAAGCCTTGTTGGGTGTAGGCTGACAGCAGGTGGCACACCTTTGTGGTTGACAGCCCCTTAGTCGATGCAGCTCCCAATCACAGGGAGAACTTGGTCAAACCTTCAATTAACAGCATGATTAGAACAAGCTACCAAGTTATTATACATTTTTTGTGGAATAACTTTGTAGCTTATTGCTTGTTTTATCACACTATTAATTGGCTGAATGTGTAGCTAGGTCACAACTTAAAGCATAATTAACTGGTTAATGCCTTAAGTATAACATTTACATGGGGCCAAAGCACTCAACATTTTTCCCTAAAAGTTATTTACTACAAATTATGTTGAGAAATGAGACAATTAAGAATTGATTTGTCATTTCTGTCTTTGATGTCAATGGTACTTCTGCTAGTTTGGTCAAAAGGGGTACTTTACAATGATTTAGATGACACCTCAAAAATAAGCAAAATAAGCAAAATAAGCACTGTTAACAAGGACGTTTTTTGTAAAATAAAAATAAACCAAAGTTCATTTGTAATTTGTTTTGTATATTTCTCAGGGAAGGACTTTATGTCCTTCAGTGAAGAGGTCTATAAACCTTTGAGACAAGTCATTTAAAACTTTGAGATCTGGTTTAACTGCAAGTTAATGGTGAATCCTTTCTTAGTGCAGTACAAATATTTAAGGGTTATTATAGCTTGTGGGTGCATCTACATATTTATAAATGAGCCTTTGCTATTGTGCACTAAGTTTCGTACATCTCATGGGAGACTGGTGTCTCCCGAGTCTGGAGGGGTACCTGCAGGTGCCGTCAGCAGCATCAGCAGCAGGACAGAAGCTGGTAAGCTCCCACAGGTGCCGCTGGTGGCAGTGGCCTGTCAGTGTTGGGGGGGGGAGGGCCCTGCCCGTGCTCCTTCTACACGTTGCCTATGGTACCTCTAATGTGAGGCATTATATAAAAGTGCATTAGTCCATGCTAATGCACAGTAGCAAAGGTAAACAGTTTTTTTCTGAGGCTTAATGCTCAGTAGGTGAAATCTACTGTGCATCAGTGCATTAGCACAGTTTTTGCCATGACGCGCTAATGTGCAGTAGAGTAAGCTACTGTGTATTTTAGCACCTGTGTAGATGCACCGTTTGCTGTAACAGTTTATAAATAATCAAATGGCAAAAATTTAAATCCCTTGAAACTAAAGAATGATACTTACTCAAAAGGAGTCTTCAAGGATCTGTCTTGGAATAGGATAACCAATTATTCTTGGTCTTAAATTAGAAATTAAACTCTACTGTGCATCTGTATTCACCAGGGTTACCTCACATCTCCTCTCCAATCTACTATTTTGCATTTATCAAAAGAGGCTAGTAATATCTTAATCTACAATAACAGATCAAAATCCTATTAAAATCATTGGTGCAAAATCTTACACTCTGGAAGGAAATAAAAATCATATGCACAAATGCATTACTGCAGAAGGGATCCAAAAGTTATAGTGGATTATAAACTAAGTACAATTCAACCATTTGGTATTATTATAAAGATGATACTATATCATCCAGTCCACATATGTTTCAGAAATATATAATAGGAATGTTTTATCCAAGACACAGGTCACCTCTACATGGAATCGGCATTCTCTCTAAGCTTCATGACCATGCAGGTGCAATCACGGGTAAGCTTTTTGAGAGAGTTATTCTGGCTCATGTCCGAAAGGGGCCAGCAGGGGAGATTATGCTTAAGGGCAATCAACACGGGTTCATTAGAGGCAGGTCCTGTCAGACCAACCTGGTGGCCTTCTATGACCAGGTCATATGACTGTTCAACATTTTCATCCGCGACTTGAACAAGGGTGTAAAAAGCACACTGTTCAAATTCGCAGATGACACTAAGATGTGGGGGGAAGTGGGCATGGTAGAAGGGAGGAATAGGCTGTAATTGGACCTAGACAGGTTATAGGGGTGGGCGGATAAGAGCAGGATGGGTTTCAACACTGACAAGTGCAAAGTGCTGCACCTGGGAAGGAAGAACCAATAGCATACCTACAGGCTGGAGGACTCCCTTCCTGTCAGTGCAGAGGCAGAAAAGGATCTCGGAGTCATTATTGATGCCAAAATGAACATGGGCCGACAGTGTGGGGAAGTGGTCAGGAAGGCCAACCGCACCTTGTCATGCATCCACAGATGCATCTCGAGCAGGTCCAAGGAGGTGATCCTCCCCCTCTATGCGACACTGGTCAGGCCGCAGTTGGAGTACTGCATCCAGTTCTGGGTGTCGCACTTCAGGAGGGATGTGGACAACATGGAGACGGTCCAGAGGAGGGCCACCCACATGATCAGGAGTTAGCAGGGCAGGACCTATGAGAAGAGGTTAAGGGACCTGAACCTGTTTAGCTTCCACAAGAGAAGGCTGAGGGAGGATCTAGTGGCCATTTACAAACTGGTCAGGGGGGACCAGCAAGCATTTGGGGAGTCCCTGTTCCCCCGAGGGCTACCAGGAGTTACTAGAAATAATGGTCACAAGCTGGCAGAAGGTAGATTCAGGCTAGATATCAGGAGGTGCTACTTCACTGTCAGGGCAGCTAGGATCTGGAACCAACTAACAAGAGAAATGGTACTGGCTCCTACCCTGGGGGGGGTTAAAGAGAGGGTGGATGAACACCTTGCCAGGGTCATTTGACCCCAGTACTCTTTCCTGCCATGGCAGGGGGTCGGACTTGATGATCTGCTCAGGTACCTTCTGACCCTACCAACTATGAAACTATCAAACTATGCCGTGCTGCCAGGCATGCCTGCACAGCCACACACACTGCACAGCTTAGAGGGAACACTGCATGAGACACTGACTGCACAGTAGCCCAATACAGCAGTGTCACATAGCAAAACACCTGATGCAATGCTACTGCATAGTAGTATTAGGTTACTGCTCAGTAGCATCACAAAAAAGACGTTTGTTGTGCTACTTCACGATAATGACTGTGCAGCCAGCCTCTCATGTAGGCACAGCTATAGAGTAATTATTTTACACCACTAGTGAGTCCTCGGCTGAAGAACTGTGTCTGTTTTTGGGTGCCCCACTTTCTTCTATATTTCCATTGTCAGCATTTCCTTAATTATTCTTTGCCCCCTTTTTTAGGACTGAATTGGAGGAAAAATAAGGGCTTTGTTTACCTAGTCAATCAATCACAAATCACCACTTGGCAACAGGATGCCAATAGTTCTATAAATATTTTGGTTTTTGCATTTTTATACATTAGAGTTTGCTGAAATAGGCCATACATCCCTCACATTCCCCAATGAATGTTTATCTTTAAATTGCTGCTTTTTTTTAGTTTGTTACAGGATCATAACTGACTAAATCATTTGTTTCCATGGTGGTTTCCAACATCTTGCTATTTACATAACCATAAAGTTAGGGAATTACTTTAAACACTTTATATTAAGATATTTGCAAATATATACCTTAAAAGGAAGCTGGTAGCATCTTCATGCAATTGAGGAATAAAATGTTTATACCACTGACAAAAACAGAAGTTAGACAACCAACATTTTTTAAAGAGTTTCCAATTCTCATTTTTTTTCACTTAATTTGGAGGCTTCAGAGTGATTCTACATGAAATTACTTTCAATTAAACTTTTGTAGGGCTATACTGTATAACAAACATTTCTTTATAAGGCAGAGAGGAGATAGGGAAGTAGGACTATTTTTATGATGCAGTTTATAGTTTCTGATAAATTATCCTTCATGTCAATACTTTATGTAATAGAGAGACAAGATTTTTAGATTCTGAAAACTACTTTTAACATTGTTCCCTTGGGGAAAAAGTGTTTCTGTATAAGATAGATAAGTTATGTGCCTTGTTTGCCTTTTGACCAAAATACTCCTTGGATTTATGATGTGATTTGTAATATATTTACAACTGACAATCATAGATGTTGGCACTTTACATAAGACAGAAATTGATAACCAACAAGTATAGTGCATTTTTTAAAACAAAAGATAAAGGTATTAAGTTAAAGCAAGATAGAAGTTATAAAAATACATTTAAGATGGTGTATTCTAACAACCTTAAGAGTAATAGCGTGGAGAGGATATTACCTCTTTTAGATGAGAGAAAACCCAAAACTTGGATTGCCCCTCATTGACAAAACATAGAAGTCGTGGAATCTGAATTCTTCACTTAATCAAATAAACAGCCTAACGCATAAGCAGGGAAATTGTGTGTTCCAAACATCATCTCAAAAAATATTTATTTTAAATATTTTAAATGGCATAGGCATTCTACCGAATGCAATAAATTTCATCTATGCAAAAAAAAGAATTATCAGATTTATCCCCTATCCTAGCCTCACAACTAAACAATTAGCTGTTGCAAGATGTATGGGTGTCTTTTGTGTTTCACCTATCTCACAAAATGTGAAAAAGGTATCATTTGCATTCTGGTGTAAATCAAAGACAAACTTCAAAGCCTCATTTTGTCATGGAATTATTTGTCTGCCAGCCACAATGAAGCAGCAGAATCTGGGCCATAAAAGCAGTATTAGAAGCTTAGATTTTTTTCAGACACACACTTTAGTGTTCGGGAGAATTAGAAGGAAAGAATTTCTCAGAGAACCACTTTCCTAGGTCAAACAGAACAAGATACTTAAAATACAGAATGACAGAAAGTGAGGGCTCTCACGTGTGCTTTTTGCAGCTGCTTTGGAGGCACAGTGAACTTAGGGATGTTGATTAAAGTTCTTTCATTGCGTTAAGCCAGGGGTCAGCAGCCTTCTGCCAGGGTGGCCTGGAGCTTATGATCATGACCATGGCTGCGGGCTGGAAGTCTCTGCCCTCCCCCAGAAGCCAGCTGCTTGCACTTACTCTGCTCTTTACAATTCCCTCACTGCAGATTTCCACCCCCTCTTCAGTAAGGGCAGTGTAGACATGGCAGAGGAACAAGTTCTGCATTGGAATAGAGTGCTGCAAAGAGGATGAGTGGCACAGTACACTGCTATGAATTTGATCCTCTGTGATGAATCAGACCACTGAGGGCCATAAGTTGCTGACCCTTGCATTAAACTGTGCTTCAGAGCATTTTTCCTTCCTGATTCCTGCAGCCATTTTGGTGGCCGTATGGAGAGAAACCACGCAAAGACTGACATCATTCTCATTCAGAATAAGTATCAAAATAAGAGAGAGCAGCTTTTATTTAGCCACCTTGAAGCTATTGATGTCAGTTTGCTATATTTGGAGCAGGATTTCATATAGATTGTAAAAAAGGCATTTTGTTATTATGATTTGTCAGGGATCCTGGACTGCTGTTTCCCAGTAGGATCACCACTTCTGCTGTCAATCAAGGACTGAAGCAGGTACCCTATAAATCATCAAGCTGTCATCTTGTCTTGCTTTCAGTGGATAGTGCCTGTCAGTTCCCATCTAGCAGAACTTATACTTCCTTTCAGGTCTAGAACAGGGCAGAATATTCTGTTAAATGTATTGAATTTAATTGGTCAAACCAAAACTAAAAAACAAAGAAAAAAAAAACACACCCAAGACTTAATTAGTTTTTTATTTAAATTGCCATCATTATTGTTAATATTAGTCATAAATTATAAAAAACAACTCTACCCAGGATCAGGGCCTCAGTAATATGCATAGACAGTAATACAGAAGCTGGTCCCCGCCTTAAGCTGTTTGCTCAGAAATAATGAAAGCTGCTTTACAAAGGGGGACAGATCTCTTGAGACTGATGTACTATTCACATACAATACTTTCTTGAAGGAAAGAAAAGGTACTAGTTTCAGTTTCTCTTCCTACAGTGGAAGGAACAATGCAAGATACAAATTTTCATAGAAGCCTCTCTCACCATTTTTCAAAATTATGGAAAGATTTAACAATTTGTTTTTGGAATTAGTTTACCTTCATCCAATCTAGTTATAATATAGATTATAATATTAATACCTGAGGGAACAAGGCACAAGATTCCAATTAGTTTCTTTGTGTGTCAGGAAGACTCCAAATCTTCTGTTGGTTCTGGATCTATGGGTATTGAGCAGGCCCATTTTCAGTTCCCCATAGAAATTCCCATCAAACCCATCCTTGTGGACCGTCACAAAAAGGAGAAGTTAATGGTTTCCTCAACTTCGTGCTAAGTGACAGCCACTGAACATTTCAGACTCCATCCTGTGTTCTCCTTTTTTTTAATTTGCTTCTACATTCCTTGCCAGATGTCCTTTTTCATGTCAAAATCTCTTAATCCACTGATTCAGTGAAGAATTTCAGTGATAGAAACACATCAGAGCTGCAGGTCATCAGAGACAAGGTAGTCAAATGCATGACAAAGCGTATGCATTTTTTATGAACAGAGAAGCTTCTAAATGTAGTATCTCTATTCTTAGCTGAGTTTCATTTAGTATAGGCCTAGAGTTCAGTCCTGCAAGGTGCTGAGAGCATTTTGGCCCTAATCCAATGAAATACTTAGGCATATGCATGCCTTGAAGACTTCAAGAACTATAGTAGTAGGTGACTTCAATGAAGCTACTTGCAGGCTTAAAAATAGAGAGGATCACACACAGGAGGTATAAGGAAAAGGATATGGGGCATTACACCGACAAGTGGTTTTCTTGTTCCCATTAGCCGGTATTTTCTATAAAGCTGTTTTCAATCCCCCTGCATCAACACATGTTAGAGAAGCCCTTCTCCCTCTTCTGTATTTGTTCATTTGGTTTTCTACCATATGTATAACATATTACATTTGTCTTTGCAGAATTTTCTTTAGTTGTTCATTGCCCATTTCTCCAAGTTTCCTAGACCCCCTTTGGATTTTAATCCTGTTTTTCAACAACATTGATCAGAACTTGCCCCAGAAGAGACTTCTAGGGACCTTCGCCTAAGACCTTCTGCCAGACTTCAACCTATTTATAGCTACACTTTGCTTGAGGTTATTGCATCAATTATGTATCCACTTAGTGGTAACTCCACTTAGATTGCACTTTTCTCTCTTGTCGTGCGAGATTGTGTCAAAAACCTTGCTAAAATAGTATGTACACCACATTGCCCTCCTCCACCAGACTCATTACTTTGTAAAGACAGAAAATTAAGTTGGTTTTATGTAATTTGTTCTTAACATATCCAAGTTTGCAACTAGTGACCATCCTTTCCTCCAGATATTTACAAATTGATTTTTTTTCCTAAATATCATTTGTTGTGATCCTGTTTTTCTCTAGATCCTCTTCTTATTTTTTTAAAAGTGGGCAGTATGCTACCCATTTCTAGTCCTCTGAGACTTTACCTGTCATCCAAGAGTTTTTGACTGCTGTTGCCAACGGTTTAAAATTTCTTCAGCTACTTTTTTCAGCACTCTGAAGTGATTTTTATTCAAGTTTGTCAAACATCCCCTGATGTGCTGCTTACATATCAAGATCTGCATCTTTCTCCCTTTTTGTTTGTATTTATTTAGCTAGTCTTTTGCTTACGGCTTTTTTGTTCATTTTCTTTTTTGTGTGGGGAAAAGCAAATTAGATGTTGAGCAGTGCTGCATCTTCTATTCAGATCACCTTCTCCATTTAGCAAGAGGATGATCATTTCCTTTGTTATATTCACAGTGATATTTGTAGAGCTCATCTTCTTATCTTTTACATTTCTTGCCCATTGTAAGTCACTTTTCACCCTTTTTTTATTATTATTTTTGTTCCTATATATACATGTGCTATTTCTTTTTTGTCTTTTGTTAATGACATGCTGTTCCTTCCATTGCCTTTACATGTTTTTCTTGGATTTCAGACTTCTAAAAATCCCTTTGTGTAGTTATATTGGTCACTTGCAGGTATTCTTATCTTTTCTTTGTGTTGGCATGGCTTAATGTTGACCCTCCAATATTATGTCCCATAGAACCTGCCAGGCCTTAGAATCCTTTTTCTTTTGTCTGCTCATGGAACCTTACTTACTATTTCTCTGAGATAGCTAAAGCTTCCCTGGTAAAGTCCAGTGTCCTTGTTTTGCTGCTCCTATGCCTTCCTTTCCTCCGACTCAGGAACTCTTGACATTTAATGATCACTTCCTTTCAGAGTTCAAATCTTCACATTTGGAATCAGTTAATCTCTAAGTACAGGCATTCAGGGGCATTAGGGGGAGGTTAAATTGATTCAAAATGGCTGCCTAAATATCAGATAATTCAAAATAGAGGGAGCTAGTGAAGGGGCTGGGGGTTTACCGGGGGATGGAGAGAAGACATAACCTATGAGGCATGGGACAGCAGTTGTGACCCATGGGTGGGGTGGGCAAGGCTAGCATGACCCATAGGTGGGTTGGGAAGGAAGGCATGACCTGTGAGGGATGTGGGGAAGGCACAACCTGTGAAGGGGGCAGGTACAACCCGTGAGTGGATGGGGGTAAAGGCACAACCTTTGAGGGGTGAGGGGCAACCATGATCCATGGGTGGGGTGAAGGGAGAGGTATGACCCATGGGTGGGGTGGGAGGAAAGGCACAGCCTGAAGGTGGGGTGAGGGGGCAGGCATAGCCCGTGATGGGTGGGAGGGGTGGGCACAACCCACAGCTGGGTTAAAGTCCGTCCCCCCCAGTGAATTTACAGCCCCGTTCCTCTTGCCCCTCCCCGCAACTAGCACTAACTTGTTCACCTCTGGCAGCAGCGAACACTGACAAAAGCGACTGCATCCATAATGCCTTGTGAGAAGGGGGGTGAGAGAGCTGGCTGGTTGGGGTATGATGGGAGCAAGGGGCTGGAGGAGTAAAAAGTAGCCGAGTAGTGTGTGGTGAAAAGAGCAGCCCTGGGATCTGGGAGCATTGGCTGGGTTTTTCCAGCCCTGGGGCTGTGCAGGGAAAGTGGACAGAAGTTCCCTGTACTGGTTTGACCTAAATCAAATAAATTTGATACTACATAGATCTGGGTTGATCTTAAAATGGGTTCTGCAATTTTTAGATCAGTTTGTGTGCATGGAACCTCTGTACAGTTACAAATTTAGATTGATTCCTGGTCACTGAGACTGGTTCTATAAGTGTAAGGTCAGCACCAGGACAAGCTAAGTTTAAATCTGCAGCCATTTTGAACCACATTTAACCTCCACTAATGTTTGTACTTTAGCCTAAAGATCAGAAACAGATCTAAGAAAAATGATTCTCAAGTTTTTTCCTGAACTTACTGAAATAGAAAGTTCTCCTCTGCCAATTAAGAACTTTCCGGACAAAAAAGCATCCCTTAATTGTGAATAGTTTTGCTTTCAACTAAGCTGCATTTTTTTTTAGCAAAAAGGGGGGAAAAAAAAAGTGTGCTTGATAAAACTCCCTATCAGCAGCATTATTATTTAAGTCAGGAAGAGAAAATGTGGTGCCAGGTTTCAGGGACAATGTTTTCCTTTTTAATAAATCATAGTACTCCATGGATGCATCTACACGTTGCCCTATGGCGATGTTATTGTGCCGTGCTTTAGTATTTCCAAAAGGAAGTACTAGCAATCATAGGAACAATTGTTATTCTCATCCATTTGTTCTGTAATAATGGAGTGTGTCTATGTCAAAGTAGCTGTTGGTAATATGTAGACACCCGTGGACGCTATGTCGCCGTAGTGCATTGGTACAACGATGTAGCATCGCATGTAGTGCCCCATGCTTACAGAACAAATGGATGGGTAATAATGTTTATTCCTATGGTTGCTAGTAAAGGATAATATTAACAAAAAAACACCTAGGATTAAGGAGCCTTGGTGTCACTGGATTTTAAGAAGACTAGGTGGCCCAATGTCCAAATCACTTAAAAATAAATTTAGCATTCTAAATCCCTCCATTTTGGTCATTTCACTCAAGGTAATCATTTTCTTTCTGATTTTTAATAATCCTTAAACCACTCTTAAATCAAAAAATCCCATAGCATTAATGAGTTAATATAGAAAGATTAGATTACTGAATAGGATATTGTAACAGAGAACCTGGGGCTCCCTGCTACATTAAGATAAAAGCAGGGAGCAGTGCAGGCTAGGCAGGGCACAGCAGTTGCAGGTTACCAGGGCAGCAGGCTAATGAAGCAATTAGCAGGCACCTGCAACCACTCAGCTGACCAGAGGTGGCCAGGGCCCTGGGAGCATACAAGTCTGAGATTGGGGCAGGCAAGAGAATCTCTCCCTGGCACCTGCAGGAGAAGGAGCTTCTGCCCAGAAGAGGCACCTGGGGTTGCTAGGCCAACTGTATTGCTGTCTGCAGGAACAGTGGGTATCAAGGAGCTCGGAAGGAGGTATGCTGTGTTAGTGAGTGAAGGTTTACCCTCTTAAAGGGACAGAGGACTGTTATCCCTTTATGTGTATATCAGGGCAGGCAATTATTTTGGGTGGAGGCCCGCTTAGCAAGTTTTGCCAAGCTGTCAAGGGTAGCATGGGTAACCCCACTCCTTGACACATGCCCCGCCCCTGGTTGCCATTGTGGGACTGGAAGTCCTGCCTCTGACCCTTGCCACTGGAAATCTCTCCCCTTGCCCCTGGAAGTATTCCTTTGGAGAAGAGGGTTTTTGCTATCTTTGAACTGGGAAAAAAAAACAAATTATGTACTAAATAATTTTTTAAAAAATTTCTCAGGGCCCCGCAGGCTGAACAGAATGGCCTCATGGGCTGCATCTGGCCCACAGGCCATATTTTGTCCACCCCTGGTGTATATTGTAGCAAAGGGCTTAATGTTTATGTTTACAGTTAACTAGCGGTTTGGGTTAGGATTGTAAGGGGAGGTTTACAGAGCTCCCATTAGTGCCCATGGAGTACACAATAGCCTTGAGCCCTGCCAGGGGCTGGCTGGTTGCCCTTCAGCATTATATTACCCACTGGACTCCTACCAATGTGATCCTTCATAATTTTTTCAAGGCTTTTCCCAAGGATAGAGGTAAGGCTAACTGGTCTATAGTTACTCGGATCTTCCTTCCTCCCCTTCTTGAAAACAGACCACATTGACCCTTTTCCAGTCCTCTGGGACCTCACCTGAGCACCATGAGTGCTCAAACAGTCATTCCAGTGGCTCTGCTATGACACTGGCTAATTTTTCCAGCACCCTTTGTTGGAGCTCATCTAGTCCTGCTGACTTAAACACATCCAACCCCTCCAAGTCTTTCTTTACTAGCTCTATACTTTCAGTTGGTGGGCTGGTGTTCCTCCTGCTTCTGTCAGTAATGCATTTGGGAGACGTATCTAGATCCATGTTCAAAAATACAGAGGCAAAGAACTCATTGAAGAGCTCTGCTTTGTTCTTCCTATCTGTCACCCATTGCCCTTGTCTGTCCTGTAGGGGTCCTGTGCTTCCCGGCACCTTCTTTTTGCTCCCTATATACCTGAAGAAAGACTTTTTGTTGCTGGCCTAATTTCTAATACTGCTTTGGCCTTTCTAACTGATTCCCTGCAAATACGAGCAAATGAGGTATACTCCTCCTTGGTAGCTACCCCCTGATTCCACGGCTTGTATGCCTCTTTTTTTTTTTTTTTTCCCCCCTTAGGCTTTCCTGGATTTCCCTGTTTATGTAAGATGTTTTCTTGGCCTCTTTTCTAGACAGTGGGATTGCCTCCTTCTGCACCTGAAGGATTGTGTCCTTGAGGAATGACCACCCTTCCTGGTTCCCCATTTTGTCAATGCTCTTGAGCTTTAATGTCCCACTAACTAATCTCTTAAGCACTCTGAAGCTTGGGCCCCGTGCTCCCACCCACTGCCACTCACCCCTGCTGCTACTGCAACTGCCATTTCTCCTCTTTCCTGCCCATCACCACTACCCACGGCAGCATCATGTGGTTTCTGGCTGCATCGCCAGATCACAGGATGCAGCAGAAGCTAGTGCCCCACACTCCCAAACCTGCAGCTACCTCAACCTGACACTCAGATTCATAGATTCATACATGTTTGTGTTGGAAGGGACCTCAATAGATCATCGAATCTGACCCCCTGCATAGGCAGGAAAGTGTGCTGGGTTCAGATGACCCCAACCAGATTGTGGCCACTCTAACTGTGAAGAAGTTCTTCCTAATGTCCAATCTAAATCTGCTCTCTGCTAGCTTGTGGCCATTATTTCTTGTAACCCCAGGGGGTGCCTTGGTGAATAAAACCTCACCAATTTCCTTCTGTGCCCCCGTGATGAACTTATAGGCAGCCACAAGGTCGCCTCTCAACCTTCTCTTGCGGAGGCTGAAAAGGTCCAGGTTCTCTAGTTTCTCCTCATAGGGCTTGGCCTGCAAGCCCTTAACCATATGAGTGGCCCTTCTCTGGACCCTCTCCAGGTTATCCGCATCCCTCTTGAAGTGCGGTGCCCAGAATTGCACGCAGTACTCCAACTGCGGTCTGACCAGCGCCCGATAGAGGGGAAGAATCACCTCTTTGGATCTATTCGTCATGCATCTGCTGATGCACGATAAAGAGCCATTAGCTTTTCTGATGGCTTCGTCACACTGCCGACTCATGTTCATCTTGGAGTCCACTAGGACTCCAAGATCCCTTTCCACTTCTGTGCCACCCAGAAGGTCATTTCCTAGGTAGTAGGTATGCTGGACATTTTTCCTCCCTAGGTGCAGCACTTTGCATTTCTCCTTGTTGAATTGCATTCTGTTGTTTTCTGCCCACTTATCCAACCTATCCAGGTCTGCTTGCAGCTGGGGGGTACATTTTGGGGGGGTAGATTGGGGGCTACATGGCCCCCATGAGTGTGGGCTCTGGGCACCAGCCCCCGCAATTTCCAGTTGGTCTCTGTGTGCTGCCAGCTGGGCCAGGCCAGCTCCTGCTGCATTCTGAAGAACCTGCTGTGCAGCCAGGAACTGCATGATGCCAGAGCAGCCAGCAAGGGGACGGGCAGGGAAGTGGTGCCAGTGGTGAGCAGGAAGGTAGAGAAGTGGCAGTAGAAGGGCTGTGGTGGCAGATGGGGGTGGGGGGGAAGTGGCAGGCAGGAGCTTGGGGCCCATGTCAGTGTCCAGGGGACAGGGCCAGCAGGAGTGTTGAGTCAGGGCTGGCAGGAGTGCTGGTAGGGCTCTGCCCGCCTTGAGGCTTCACAGCTTGCTGCTGCCGCTGGTGGCAGGGATTGTAGGCACCCACACTACACCATGACATGCCACACACCCCCATACCCACCCACATCCCACATATCCACATACACATTCTCCCATAGCCCACATACACACCCCACACAAACCCTAGACACAGTCCCCCTCCCCCCAATATACAAGAGTAAGACTTCATTTTAAGCTATTATACAATCACCTCTATATACACTATACAAACACAAGTAAATCAGGGCCAAAATATTTTGTTTTAAACAAATTAATGAATGTTGTAGTAGATGTTTGATTTTTTTGTTTGTTTGTTTGTTTGGTTCCGTTTTTGGTTTTTTAAGAATCTAATTTGGTATTTTTCTGGTTTTGAGATGACAAACCCCCTTGAGGCAAGGAGTACTTCTGGAGACAAGGGGAGAGACTTCTAGTGGCAAAGGTCAGGCGTTGGGGGACAGGACTTCTGGTCTCAAGATGTCAACCAGGGGGTGGGGCACCTGTTAAGGGGCAGGGATACCCATGTGGCCTTTGACAGCTTGCCAAAACTCAGTAAGCGGCCCTTCATCTGAAATAATTGCCCACCCCTGTCCAAAGACATACAGAACTGAAAAGAACTTCTAGACATTGATTTTTCTGAAAATAAAATCTTCAAACAGAATTAAAATCATACTTAATATGCCTTAGGAACATATGTATAATTCCTTTCCATGTAGATATTCCTTAGTAAACTAGAAATGAACTTTGATGCATGAAAAAGCAAAATACAGTTTTAAGGAAAAGATATAGATTACGGAACTTCCTATATTCTTAGGATATGTGGCAAGAATATCACACAGAACACAAATAGCCCATCAACTCTTCAATGACAACAAGTACAAGATGCACAGCAGTTTACAAACAAGTAGTGCTTCTCTTTGCCGCAAGCTGATACTATCAAAAATCAGACATCTGACAAAATGAGACACATAAAAAAGACCAGACCTCTGATTGCATCAAGGGAACTGGATTCTGTTACAGTATGTGATACATACCATATATGATAGATGACTGTTTAATTAGCATAGCATATGTTTTACCTTGATTAATCCACAGTATATAAAACACATTAATCAAGAAAAAAACCTTTCCACTAAGTTAAATTTGTAGGAGTTATAATGTCACAGAAGTTCATTAATTGGTACATGCAGAGTTGATTATCACAAATGGTCTCAAGGCCAAATTTGAAAGCTAATAGACTCTTCTCCTTCATCATAGATTTTTTTTCACCTTCTGAATATTTTGCAAAGGACATCAATTTTAAACGGGCTTATGGGAGAGCTTTGAGTATGGGTGGATGGGAGTAAAGTCTATTTCTTGCTTTGATTAGTGGAATATACTAGAGCTTTTTAAAATAATATTGAACTTCTGGGTGATTATCTTAACTGACTGTATAATTAATTACTGTTAGTATATGTAGCATTTATATGTAAGCATTTTCACGTTAAAAATAATGCATAGATAAAAACTATACGATAACAGTTCTACGCTGATGCACAGTAATATTTGTATTATCTTCTCATCGCATGATTGACTAACCTTTTCACTATAAATTAATTAGGGTAGAAAGTTCATTGAAATATCAAGACAGGCTTACTCGATAAGCACTAGGTCTGTGATACCATGACAAATTACAGGACAGTGGTAGTATTTTAGCACAACACTGCCATTAGTTAATGATCTACTTCAAACTGAAAAACTCAATTATATTTTTCTTTATAACATGTATAACATTTTCAAAAGTACCTTAGGATCAGATCCTAAAGTTTCTTAGATATCTATCTAAATATTGTTGTTGAGGCTCTGGTCCTAAGAATGTGGACATATGAATGTTCTACATAGCTTTGGAACATGGGTTTGAGGTCATGTTTACATGATAAAGTTATTGGACACAGTGATGCCAGCCTTAAGCATTCTGAGATGCTCTAGGTTGGATGACTCCTAAATTGGAAGCAATGTAACCATGTCTGTGTAGCACCACAGGCAGAAAAAAATTAGACTGGGAGAGGTCCTTTTGATGTTGGGCCACTTAGTAGTATAAAACCAGCCTGCCTGAAGTACCAAAAGGACACATCCTACATGTGTCAGATTTAAAGGGTAGCCTACCTAGAGCAACATGTCATACTGGAAACTACTTCTACTGGATACTGTAAGTTTACCATGTTGGCATGGACATAAATGCCTAAATCCAATTCATTATCAGTGAACTTGAAGCATTTATGGGCAGACAAGGTTCCTTGGGTGAATTTGATGTCTTTTATTAGACCAAACCAAATGGTTGGAGAATAGTTATTAAGCAAGCTTTCGGGTTCAAAAACCCTTCGTCAGGCTAAGGAAGCTGCAGCAGTTGGTGTGTGCTCTTCCTGGATGGAATGAAAAGTAAACAAGCCAGAGGCTGGGCTGGGCTGGGGAGTCAGTTGCCAGGCAGATTATAATGTAATCAAAATTCAGATTATAATGTATCAAAAATCCAATGTCTATGTTTAGTCCATGATCTCTAGTATCCAGCAGGTTGATGAAATGGAGCTCATAGGCTCGTCTCTGGGAAGTGCTGTGTAAGTTTCCCTTGAGGATCAGGACTGAGAGATTGGAGAGAGAGTGGCCCTCCTGTGAGAAATGTGCCCCAATTGGGTAATTGGGTGTTTCTGTCTTTGATAGATTTCTGGTGTGCATTCATTCTGGTGCGCAGTTGTTGTTTGGTTTCTCCTACATATCTTCCATCAGGGCATTTGGTGCATTGGATGAGGTATATTACATTTCTGGAGGTGCAGCTGTAAGATCCTGGGATGCTGATGGCTCTGTTGTGTGGTGTAGTAATTGTGGGGGTGGTGGAGATGTGCTGGCAGGTTTTGCATTTCTTGTCCTGGCACGGTCTGGATCCTTTCGGTGTGTTCTGGGCTTGAGGAAGTTTGCTTCTGGTGATGAGGTTGGCGAGGTTCGGTGCTTGTCTGAAGGCTAGGATGGGTGGCTCTGGGAAGATCTTTTTAAGATTAGGGTCTCTGCCTAGTATGGGTTGCAATTTTTTGAGGATTTTCCGTACAGGTTCAAGGGAGGGGTGATAGGTCATAACCAGCGGTGTGCGAT
>NW_005842122.1:1490397-1497692 GCF_000455745.1 Alligator sinensis
CTGTATTCTGGGTTGTAATCTTGTTCCTGTAGATATGTAAGTCAGGCTTGGATGCCATGCTGGTGTGGGATGTTGGTATATAGGCTGGTAACGTCCATGGTGGCTAGGAGTGTGTTGCTGGGAAGGTGGTCTATGTTTTTAAGCTTCCGTAGCAAGTCTGTAGTGTCTTGGACAAAACTTGCTCTGTGGGTGATAAGCGGTTTTAGGATGGATTCAACGAAACCTGATATTTCCTCAGTTAGGGTCCCATGGTTGGATATGATGGGTCTGTCAGGGTTCCCTTGTTTGTGGATTTTAGGGAGCATGTAAAAAGTCCCCGGGTTAGGTAGTGGGGGGATCAAGGTCTCTAGTTTTTCTTGTAATCTTGATGGAAATGATTTGATGGTATTGTAGAGTTCTTTGGTGAAAAGGGGAGTAGGATCTTCTTGTAGTTCTTTGTAGTAGGTGGTGTCAGAGAGCTGTCTCTTGGCTTCCTTTATGTAATCCTCACAGTTTAGGATGACTATGGCTCCTCCTTTATCTGCTGGTTTTATTACTATTTGGTGGTTAGATCTTAGAGATTCTATGGCTTTTTTCTCTGGTAGAGAGAGGTTGCTGTGGTGGCGCGTGTTGCTGATTATTTAATTGTTCATTCTTTCCCTGAAGTAGTCAATGTAGTGGTCAAGGTTAGGGTTTCGTCCACTGCGAGGTGTCCAATCTGATGTTTTTGGGGGCTTTTTGGCATTGATCCTTTCCTGAATGTTGTCAGAGGGTAAGTTGTTGTTGGGAGTGGGTTCAGTTTGGTTGTGGAAATATTCTTTGAGGCTCAGGCATCGGAAGAATTCTTCTAGTTCTCCACATTGAAGTATTTTATTAGGGTATTTTTCTGGACAGAAATTTAGGCCTTTAGAAAGGTCCTTAGACCAACACGGCTACAACCTAAATCCCTGAAGCATTTATGGGTGCATTCAAACAAGCACACATGTGCACTTTGTAGCACTGCAGATGGGTCTGTAGCATTGTAAACCATATGCGCTGCACATGCAGATGTTCACCATGCTGCTAATTTGCAGCATGGTGGGGTTTTTGACAGTAGGGGATCCTGGTGTAAAAAAAGCCCACACCAGAAAAAAGCAGAGTGGTGCATGTGGTAGCGTGGATGGTCTGCATGTCTGCATAGCCACCAGAGGAGCCCTAGGAGATCCCCAGGCCCCTGGGTAAGGCTGCCTCCCCTACCCCACCCAGAGCATTTTTTTTCCCTGCCAATGCTAACCCCATGTGTAGAGTCTCCAACCCCAAGGTAGGTACCTCAGCTGCTTATACAAAAGAGAGAGAGAGAGTGAAGTGCCTAAAACCAGCATTCAACATGAGTTCAGTGTGGAGATGCCTGAGACATCAGAAAGTAGAGCTAAATGATAACCAGTAGCTCAGTAGCTGAAATATTGTCCTGGGAAACAGAAGTTCTTCTATCAAATCCCCATCCTCTCTGATTCAGAGTAGCAATATGTACCTGTTGCTGAGTATCTTTCAATTTTTCCTGTAAAAGCTATTCCACTTTTAATGTCCATTGAGCTACAAAAAAATGAGGGATTAGCTTTATAGCTCAGTGGTTAGAGCACCAGCCTACAATGTAGGAGAGACTAGAGTTCAAGTATCTATTGTCTACTTCATATAAATCAGAACAGACTTGCCCTGAAAACCCTATAATTTAGTGATTAGTACACCCTTCTAGCATGTGGGAGACTAGGACATTTATCACTGCTCCTAATATGGAAAATTTGGTACGCAAATATCAGTGCTCCATACTTTAGCAAAGTATTCTATTAGGCTATTAAAATAGAGACACACACAAAATCCTGATCGGATAAGAAAGGCACAGATATTCCTTGTTTGAGAATCCCATCATGGTTTGGGCACCAGGCAGTTATTTAGTGTGAAGGATGTAGGTCAGTGGTCACCAAACAATTGATCAATTGTGGAGCCTCTGACAATCTATTTTAGTCTGTCAGAGGCTCCATGATCGGGAGTGGCAGGACACATGTGGCTGGGCTAAGCCATGCCCCCTGCCACCTGGGCCAGGCTTGGGGAGTGGAGACAGAGCCTAGGTGGCTTGTCAGGGAGGTGGAGGGGGCAGGGCACGGTGGGGTCGGGGAGAGGGTCAGGGGCCAGGGAGAGGGTCAGGGGCTGGGGGAGGGGGGGTGGAGTGGTAGATTTTGTCATTACCTTTACTTACAAAAAGTGATCTTCACCATAAAAAGGTTGGGGACCACTGACAGAGATGATTGTATGCATACCCACCTGTAGGATTTTAAGGATGATGTGGTTTTGAGGATAACAATGGTTGCATCTACACAAAATGCATTATTGTACATTAGGCTTATCTAATCTAACCTAAACCTGTAAATACAGGTACTAGAAGTTGGTGCATTAAACTAAAGTGCCTAAGTGCAGCATTTACATGCTAACCAGGGACATACTGTTCCCGGTCAGTCTAGACAATAGGTGGCCACAAGGGGTGGGGAGAGTTGTCTCAGCTGGGTGGGCAGCTACCTCCCAGCCAAATGGAGATCAGGACACATCCCATTCTCCACATGGCTGAAAGATCTGTTCCCATTACTGGGCAGCTGCATCCCAGTGTCCTGGCTACCAGGCAGCTCTCTTCCACACCATAGAGATTGGGACCAACCTCCGTGACCCCTGCCAACTTCGGGACTGGCACCTGAGGGTTCCTGAAGCTCTCACAGCTGCTGCAGGGCAGGAGTAGCCCTGGACTGAAATACTCTCATTGGGAGCAAATTTGTTCTCAATGGGCACATGCTCATATGTGTGCAGGGCCACAGTGAATTTCATTGCATGTGCAGACATGCCCAGTGATATCTAAAGGTGGCATAAAGGCTTTATGTGCCCTTTTGTCTATTTAATCCATTGCATTAAAATGTGGTCTGTCAAAGTGCTGTAAATCTATACACCCCACTTGAAGCTATGTTGATTTCTATTCGCTAACAATTTCATTTAGGGTGCCTATACACATGCTTAGGTACATTCTAATTAGAGTCTAGATAGAGACCAGCTTAGCCATTACCAGTATATTGAAAGAAAGGTTGTTTTACTAATGGATTAAATGTATGATGCACACAATTTTTTGTAATTAAATAACTGGGGACCTGAAGTCCTGCAGATATGTACACAGATGAGTAGTTCATTTAGCTGAAAATGTTCATGTAACTAAAGTCTAAATCATAGAATTACAGAAAGTACGGCTGGAAGATAACTCCAAAAGTCATGAAGTCCAACCCCCTACCTGAGGCAGGATCAGCCCTATCCAAACCATCCTAAACAAATCATAATCTACGTTTCATAGATTTCATAGACATCAGGGCTGGAAGGGACCTCGGAAGATCATTGAGTCCAGCCCCCCGCCCAAAGGGCAGGAAGTCAGCTGGAGTCATAGGATCCCAGCAAGATAAGCATCCAGTTTCATCTTGAAGGTGTTCAATGAAGGCGCTTGAACCACCTCCGGTGGCAGGCTGTTCCAGACCTTGGGGGCTCGGACAGTAAAGAAGTTCTTCCTTATGTCCAGCCTGAAACGATCTTGAAGTAGTTTGTGACCATTCAACCTCGTCATCCCTTGGGGCGCTCTGGTGAACAAACATTCCCCCAGATGCTGGTGGTCACCCTTGATAAACTTGTAGGTGGCCATCAGATCACCCCTGAGCCTGCGCTTTTTCAGGCTAAAGAGCCCCAGGGCTCTCAGCCTGTCATCGTAGGGTCTGCTTCCCTGAACTCTGATCATGCGCGTGGCTCTTCTCTGGACTCTCTCAAGCTTCTCCACATCCTTTTTGAATTGTGGAGCCCAAAACTGGACGCAGTACTCCAGCTGCGGCCTCACTAAGGCCGAGTACAGGGGGAGAATGACGTCCCGGGATTTGCTTGAGAAGCATCTATGCCTTTTGAAACCAAAGCCTAGAAGTTATAGGCTATAAGGATGCTGCAGGGTTTTTTTCCCCAAGGTGGAGAACCTTGCATTTATCGGCGTTGAACACCATCAGATTCTCGTCTGCCCACTTGCTGAGCCTGTCCAGGTCAGCCTGGATAACCTGCCTGTCTTCTGGTGTGGATGCTTTGCCCCAAAGTTTGGTGTCATCGGCGAACTTGGCCAGTCCGCTTCTGACTCCAGTGTCCACATCATTAATGAAGATGTTGAACAGTATGGGTCCAAGGACAGAGCCTTGGGGGACCCCACTGGTCACAGGACACCACGATGAGTGACTTCCATCAATTACAACCCTCTGGGTCCGACCCCGGAGCCAATTTTCCAGCCAGCAGATCGTGGAGGACCCAAGGCGACAATTGGCCAGTTTCTCCAAGAGGCGATCATGGGACACCAGATCGAAGGCTTTTTTGAAGTCAAGATATATGACATCAATCTCTTCTCCCTTGTCCAGGTGATAGGTCACCTGGTCGTAGAAGGAAATGAGATTGGTCAAGCAAGACCTACCCGCAACAAACCTGTGCTGGCTATCCCTTAAGATGTTGGCGTCGGCCAGTCCATTAAGGATGGCCTCTTTAATAAACTTTTCTAAGATCTTCTAAGATTTTTCCCTTAGTGTAAATCTTTGGACATGCTTTAGAAACCAGTTTGACAGGGGAAAATTTTAGAGCTTTTGAGATGAATATTAGAAAAGTCTGAAGTAGTAATGCCTTGAGCATGCCTGCAGAAAATTTCATTTTAAGACTGAAAATGAAAAACTTCCATATTACTTTATTATGAATTATACGGCTTGGCTATTCACCTGGGTCTGATTCTGAGTTCATGCTTGTAAAAATAAATAATAGTTGCACAGAAGTCAGAAGGTAGCCCTATAAAACCCCCAGAGCAAAATGAGGCCTCAGACTTTAGGATTTTATTAATTTTATTTATTCTTTTACGCACCTACAGTTTGTTCTTTCAGGGCTCAAAGAGACAATAGATGTTGTGCCATTCTTAAATGGCTGCAGCCACTCAGAGCTCTCACACGCACTGGATTTTGCAAAGCATTCAATGTTTGGATGGATGCAAGAGGCTCCTTCCAATGAAGCATGAAGGTTAGAAAATGCCTGCAAGACTTGGGAAGAAAATAACCATCCAAATAGTGTAGCCTAAAAGCAAATGCACTGCCCTGAGTACAACAGTTCAAGTGTTACATTCTTAATTGCTATTTCTATCAGGTACCTACTTAGTTATTAAATAAGGATCATACTCCTTCCCTTGGAGACTGTGGGACATGATTCAGCTTTTTTTTTTTTTTTTTTTTTTAATATTGAGGGCCCTCAAGGTTGCTTCAGAAAGAGCAGAGACTAAAATCATCTGTAATATGGCAGACTCTCAACCAATCAGAAAGAATGTGACAAATCTGTGTGGATTTCTTTCCTGTTTAATTACTATTCTAATCTCTTCATTACCAGACCTACAAATATGTCCTAGAATGCCTGATTTCCAACATACAGTAAATAGTTATATAATCCCCTGGACTTTATATCCCCCTTCTATTGCTGAACTGCAGAAGACAAGTTATCCCTTGAAGTCATATCACCTGGAACATGACTTTAAATCCTGATGATGATCCCAATATATGGCATAGTTCCTTATGGCTGTATTTAAGAGAATTTGCTTTCCTAATTTCTTTTTCCCCATAGAATCATAGAAATATAAGGCTAGGAAGCATCTCAGGAGGTCATCTAGTCTGACTACCTATTCCAGATTGGAACATCCCTGTCTAAACCACTCAAGACAACTGTTAATTTAGAATCTTTTATGAACACATTTAAATTAAGTTCCCTTAAATATCCAGTTAGAACAAGCACCCTTTGTAATACTTGTTAGAACAAGCACCCTTTGTAATACTTGTTAATGAGTAGGACCAAGCAGCAGAGCCAAGTTAACTGCAGGATAGTGCAGAGAACAACTTACAGAGAAGTAGACTGCAGAGCTGTAAGCCTCCTGCAGGGAGGTAGGCTGTAAAGCTGTGAAGCTACTGATGTGGCCAATAAGAAACTCCTGTGTCTGGTTGAGAGAACTAGATGTCATGTGACCAGAAGAAGTAGAGCAGTATAATCCTGGGTACATAAACCTGGCTTTTGGATTACAGTGATCATTCTGACCCTGTGAAGGAGTATTTCAGTGAGGTAATAACTGATTAAAGACTCTACATGCTAATGGTATTCTAGGCAGCTGTAAGAGCCAAATTATAGGGGCTGGGGTTTTCTGTAGTAAGGATGTTTATAGGGGCTGAGCTGTTTTCAGTAAACATTAATGGTTTTTCTTTGTATTTGAGTTATAAAAATGACAGAAAGGGGATAGGAAGGCTACTTTACAGAACAGCTCAGTGAGTGTGCCAGTGACTGTTGGATTTTCTGGTGGTACTAGTTCTGTAAAGTAACTGTGAGTGAAGGGGGCTAGAGATATGCAGATAAAGTGCAGCTAGAAAGGGAAAGGATCTATTGAGGGTAGTAACCCTATAAGCCCACTATGTGCAAAGAGGGCTTGAGAGTTTCCAAACTGGAAGAACTATGCCTTTCCAAAAGAACAGGGCTGAAACCTTGAGTCAAACAAAGGAGCACTTGCCTTGCTGGGTGCATTGTAAAGCACCTGAAGGCCTACTATAGAATTCCAAGGGTAGCTTTCAAAATCTATAGTAATTTAGCATCAAGGTGTAGCAGGTAGAGATAAAGCAATACCTTAAGAGAGGAACAGGATTAGTGCGGGTGCCAGGGGAACACACCAGGTATCTTCAGAGGAGGGTCCTGTTATGCCAACCTAAACTTCCTTTGTTGAAACTTAAGACTTCTTACTTGTCTTTTTTTGCCTATGACCATGAAGAATAGTCTCTTGCTATCCTCTTTCTAACACCCTTCAGGTATTTGAACACTTAGCAATCTAGGTTTGTTTTGTTTGGAGAAGACAAGGCAGAGAAGGGAATTTGCTTACCTCTTCTCATAAGTCACTCTTCCTAGACCTCTACTCACTTGTGTTGCTTTCTGTTGGACTCCTTCCAATTGGTGCATGTCTGTCTTTAAGTGTGGTACTCAAAAAATGGACACTACTTCACCAGCAGACTTTGTACTTGCCCTTATTGAACTCCATTCCATTCATTGCAAACAACTCTTCCTAGTTCATCAAGGTCATGCTGAATCCTAATCCTATCCTCTAAAGCATCTGAAACTTGACATGTATATTCTCATTTTAAGACTAGCTAACTATACACACAACTCAACCTTTTAAGTCACTAGTGAATGCATTAAACAGAATCAAACCTGGGAGAGCCAGCTCAGGAATG
>NW_005842122.1:1497723-1510281 GCF_000455745.1 Alligator sinensis
TGTTACTTCCTGCCAATTAGATATTAAATGGTTGACTATTCTGAGAGCAAGTTACACTTCCATTTTACAGTACTTCCATCTAGACTGTTCCTTTTCAGCTTACTGATGAGACTGTCATGGGAGACAATTTTGAAAGCCCTGCTAAATACATCTACTGCTCTCCCCACATCCACAGAGTCTGTCACTTCATCACAGAAAGAGTCCAAGTTGGTCAAACATGACTTGCCCTTGAAAAGTCTATGTTGGCCATTCCCATCAGTTTATCATCTTTTAGATGCTTATAAATAGAACGCTTAATTAAGTGACCCCTATTGTTTTCAGGTAACAATATCAAACTCAGTGGTCTATAAGTTCCTTAAAGTTCTTCCCACTCCCTTTTTAAAAGATGGACACTGTATTTGCCCTTCTCCACTCATCTGGGACCCCTCCATTCCGCCCCCCCCCCCACACACACACACTTTCAAAAAAGGCAAAGTAAATGATGGAGTATAGTGGTGTTTGTCAAATTAAAAAACAAACAAACTAAGAAACAAAGCAAACAATGCAAAGAAAACCATTGTCAAGAGTGAAACAACAAAATACCATGTGCTAACTAGATACCTTTCATATTTTAGCAGGTAGTCACACCTCAATCTTCAGATTCCCCATTTTGGGTCATTGTCAATTTCTTGAGTTGAAAATATAACACTTAAGATGAGAAATTAAGAGGCAAAAATACTGTTTCTGGCTAAGAAGTGTACCGAGTATTTCTGGCTTGCTAATGTGCATCTCTTAAACAAAAACTAGTGTTGTAAATGAATACTTTTAGGGGAAATCCACAAGGGATTATTTTACCTTCAATCAGAAAAACAAAAATCCAAGATAAAATAGAAGGGAGACTTGTCTTGTGGGTTCGTGGGTGTTTTGCTTTTTTTTTTTTTTTAAACAGTCTGTTCCTAAATGTACTTGTGTCATTGTTTCACTACCCTTAAAGCTAAGAGACAAAATTCATAATTTATTTTCTATTCTGCTGTGTCTCCTAAAATGTTTCCACCTACTTTGTGTGCTTCAGTACTTTTAAAAAAATCCACCTGTTATTAAGCTTGGATATTCAGTCAGGGAACGAAACTCTATGGAGTGAGTGATTGAAGAAAGCAAACAGGTTATTCTAAATCTGCAACACTGCAAAATACTCCTGCTGATACTAATAACAACAATATTAGATTATTGCTGGGACATACCCAGAGCTTTCAAATGTGTTTGTAAGAACTCAATGGAAAATAATTGTAAACAACAAACAGCCAAACAGTCCTGATCTGTTCTTGGACAGTTTATACATGCCAATAGCAAAAAAAGAAAGAGGTAGTTAGCCATGTTGGTTTGAAGTCAGACAGAAGGCAGGGTAGACTGAACCAAATCAGTGATGTATTGCATAAGGCCGTGAGTCAGAACTCACTTTATCAGATGCTGTGACTGCATCTGAAGTGAGCTCAGACTCACAAAAACTTATGTTATATGTCTCTGATTGACTTACTGGCTAGGGACAGACATTCCAAAAGCCCAAGCCTGAATTGATTCACTCTTTGCAGGTTAGTTTAAGCTGTGCAGCTTAAACTGATTAATAACTAGGCAGACATTCTCTGTTAAACCAGGAAATGCAGTCACGTCTGCAGTGGCTCAAGCCAGAAGCCAGGGGCACTAGAGCATGCCTGGCAGCCACTGCCAAAGGGAAGGAAGAGAGACACCCTCCAAGACTCTCACCCCACCCTGCTGGAGGAGAGGGGGCATGGCCAGGCACCAGCCAGGGTAGCAGAATGCATGGGATGCCAGCCACCAGCTGGGGTGGTGGGGAGGGGAGGCAGCTGCTGCCAGACTGAGGAGTGGGGATGGGGAAACAGTCCTTTCCCTGAAGCCAGCATGTATCAAACACAGCAATTTGTGAAGCACACAACAGGGAACTACCAAAAATCTTCACCTAAGCCAAGATACAGCCCAGTAAAACACAGCGTACACAACTTAGTCTAACTTAAAATGTAAAGCAGGAAGACAAGAGAAAGCCTTGCATAAGTCTTACTAATCCTGAGGGCAGAGTTACAGTCAGGCATTCAGAAAGGCTTTGTTTAGGTATGTAGCTCTCTGCATTCTTTGGTGAAGCTGTCTGCAACTTTGGCAACACTTCCCACCTCTCAGTCTGGTCCTGCAGGTCTTAGCTCTGGGCTCACAAGTACAGGGCTTGGCTCTGCACACAGGGGACTAGCTTGCCTCTCTTCTCCTCCCCGCCAGGACACACTGTGGAAGTAATCCCCTCCCAAGCCTCAAATACAGCAGTCAAACCCCTGGGAGTTCTGTGGGAAAGAGGGAGGAATTAACTCTGTCCCTGCCTGGCTACAGGCAAGGCATGGAGGTGCGGCTGGGGCTGGCAACCAGCACCTGCAGTCCCCAGGGTTTGCCAGTCTCGGAGTGGTGATGGGGGAGGGGGAGAGAGGGGATGGAGGGAGGAATTTGCCTCAGGGCCCATGGCAGGCCAGCATCTGGCCACCCTGCCCCTGCTCCAGCTAGAGAGCAGAAGGGAGGGGGCAGCCCAGCTCACTGGAGCAGAGAACAGAGCTCTGCCCAACCCAGCGAACATGGTGGGATGTTGGGGGAGTCTGATTTACCTTAAACAATCAAGGGGCCTGGGACAGACATTGCAGAAAGCGATTTGAGCCAAATCAGTTAAGTTTGATACTACAGTTAGCCAGGTTTCTCTCAAACCAGTTTCAGCCATTTTCAGACTGATTTATGTGTACTGAATGTCTGTTCTGTTATAGGTTTAAACCAGTTTCTGATCACTTAAATCAGTTTATGTGTAATGTTTGTCCCTAGCCAGTCTGTAAGCTGCAACTCTTCCTTGTCTTCTGAATAACAAAAAAAGCTAACTTAAAGCTATTTGCAGTGAATATTTTAAATAGCTTAGTCCTCTGTTGTTTACTTTCTTTTCAATAATTTAAGGGCATTCACATAATTTAAGGGTCTTTAACAGGAGGTTGGGTCTTTAAGAGGAAGTTAGATGAACACCTTGCTGTGGTCGTTTGACCCCAGTACTTTTTCCTGCCATGGCAGGGGGTCGGACTTGATGATCTGCTCAGGTCCCTTCCGACCCTACCAACTATGAAACATACATTTGTCTGCTTTGATGCACCAGAGGTCTGGCACATTGGAACAGACAAATTAATCGAGTCTGCTTCACATGCAAGCTGATTTGTATAAATGGCAAAATGCACATCAGTACTGAGAAAACAATAGCACTTTTGATGTGTTTTAGTCCAAAAGCGTGCTGCTTCCATTTTCTCAGCCCTGCTGCACATTTTGCCATTTATACAAATGCATATGCTGCAGTGCTGGGTGCTTTTAAAGGAACCTGGTACTGCACCTCTAGCTTGTGTACAAATGCCCTAAGACACAAAAATATCTAAGGGTATAGATGCATACAAAACTCTTGTACTAGAGGTGATATATTTTATTAGACCAGCTAATTAGTAGCAACAAAAAAAAAAAAAAAAAAAATCTTTCTTTGCAAGCTTTCAGGTCCAAACACCCTTCTTCAGGCAGAGGAGAGTTCAAGATTATAAAAGTTTCCCTGGGTTTCAAAGCCGATATATAAGGGTATAGATGACATGGATTAACCCAGCAGTTTAGTGGAATAGTAGATATGTGCAATGAACTTGGGCAGACCTAGAAACTACAATCTAAGCTGATGCCAGCATGTGATATCCATGAGACTAGTTTAGTTATATTCTTCCCTTAATACAGATTTGATTTGCCTAAAGTTGTCCTGTCCTATGTCAGGCTCATGAGAAATTACTTTAGAAGGATCTAATTTAAATGCAAAGAGGTGGGGAAAAATGCAAAATGAAGGTATTTAAGAGCCACACGTTTTGTACTAAACAATTTCACAAACTTACTATAATTAATTTAAATTTCCAATTATAATGCTGTCAAAAAGTCATTGCTTATGTTCTGGTTTTAACTATTTCATTTAGATTCTGTTTGGATTGGGGATTGCATTTATTTATACCTTTGTTCTAAACAACTCTGCTTTAGGATACCTCTGTATCTAATAGCAAGAATACATTTTCATGTTTAACAGCACTATTTACCTCATCCCTATTTTCTCATGCGTAGTTTGCAACAACTGGTTTTAAGGTTCTGGATGACTGAACACAGTTGAGCAAAGCTGACTTAGTCCTAGCTTGAGCAGGGTTTTAGGGACCAGTCTAGCACATGCTTATCATAGGCTTAACTTTTTAAGTAGCTAGCCTATTCATTTCAGTAGGATTAATTAGACATATAACATTGCTCTCATAAATTCTTGTAGGCCAAGGGATTCTCTGACACTGTAGAATAGCCCATAACATTCTGTATGTCACCTTCAAATAGAACATATAAAATAAAGAGCAAGATACTCAAATGCATCTTTGTTCAACTGGGATTTTTCTTTGTGCATACATAAGCTAGGGAGAGAAGGGGCGGTGGGGAGAAAAGGTGGGGAAGAGTACATCCCTTGTAGGAGAAATTACTTCCTCTCTGTAAAAACACAGATAGCCTTCCAGCTGAAACTTCTATGGGCCTACTACTTCCTGAAGCATATTAAAAATTCTAAAAACTTTTTGCACCTTAGATGAATACTTTTATATCAATATTTCCTGATGGGGAAATACTCAATCGAGGTATTTCTGAACTCCTGTTTGAGAGCTAAGTCCTATTCTAAACATTTGCTTCAATGTTACATAAGTACTGTAACTTGACACAGATTTTGGAAGGGGGGCATCTGCAGATTTATGAAGAGGAGAACCAATTTCTTAAGAATATTCTTTAGGATGTTCTGTGCTTCTTCTAAAATAACTGATCACTCTCACTGATGGAGTCCTTTTATTAATTTCTGTAGTCCATTTACTTGTGTAAAAATGTGCTTGTCTAGGTGTGACTAATATGTGACCCAATCAATAATACAGATACAACAACCAGGTAATGAGCGACTATTTCTCAGAATTAGTTCACTGCTTATTTTTGCTACAGCTCATCTGTTTCAATGAAGTTTTTCACAACTGTTAATCATTTAAGCTTCTTGTTATATCAGAAAACTGATGGACCCACACATCTCATGCTTCTGCCATTTCACTGACAAGTCAATGAGCCAAGAGGTCAGAGGGTTGAAGGATTTTGATCAGGCTTCATCTGATAAATATTTATAGCACCAGGGTGAGGCACTTTAAGACAAATAACTAATGGAAAATTACCAGCACACTGATACTCAGGTTTAGTTACTCCTTGTATTTAGTTTTATATTATTAAACAGTTGTTAAAGTTAATTTTAGGCAAAATATCATAATGCCATAATGAACATGGGCAATGAAGCGTGCATATCTGTATGCACACCAGGGCATATCCAGGGTTAAAAAAAGACTTAATTGGGGTGTCTTCAACAGACCTTCCCAAGTTCCCAGGTACTCGTTGTATGCTGTATAATGTATTGCCATACTGTGTGATACCAGGTAAGACCAAGTTACTTTCTGTGGGCTGGATAAAAATCTCTTGGTGGGCCAGATCGGCTGATGGGCTGTATTTTGCCTACCCCACTATAGCAAAAGCAACTGAAAAAAAGCAATGACCCAGTCTTCTATAATAGGTGCAACATGGCTATTTGTGTGTGCTCTGAGTTTCCTAAAGCTAGCAATTGTTGGTACTACTGGGTTGCCAGCTGCTATTATCTGGCCATGTAGCACCAATAACTAAGATGAATATCTGCGTTGAGCCAGTAGGTTGTAACAATTGTTTTCAGATGAAAACCTTGCTAGCATTATTAATATACCATTATATTGGACCACTGCACTGTAGAGCTACAGCATAGATCAACACAACGAAGCTAGAGCAGAATGTGATTTACTTAAATTCTCTTGCTTTAAACATTTATTAGCAGTCTATGATTCATGTAGTCTGCCTGTTTTCCAGTGGCTCTTAAAGTGTGAATGTTATCTTACAAAACCTCTAAATTGGCTTTGAACCTTTGTTTGAGAGATTATCTCTTGCTCTGTAACCAGACCTGAAACACCTTCACTTTAAATGAAAGCGAGGTTGGCAGACTGCTCTCGGGCAGAACACATGAATTTGGACTTTTTTCCTTCCCTTTGGTATGAGTAAAACCCATCATGCTTTTTTCCTTTGGGGAAGGCATAAGCACGTAGACTTGGGGGACCTGTATCTGTTTTCTCCCACTTGTAATTCTGAGGAGACAGCAGTGTATTTGCATCTTATTTATTTTGGTGCAGGGCCCTTGGGAGACTTTCATTGCTCTTTAATATATAGATCTAGGCATTAACAAAATAATATCTACCTATTCCTCTTTAACTACTGTTTAGCTTTTATAGCATATTCAATCTTTTGAGTCAACCTCCAACCTTAGGAAATTAAGCCAATTTTTTAACATCATTCTGATTAAAGGAGGAAACCAACCAGGAAGTATACAGAAGGCAAGCTGCAAGCTCATCTGGGATGTATAAAAGAACAGTTTACTCCTAATGTGTGACAGGGTGCCTGGCTTTGAAGTGTATTTACTTATCTTGCCACCTGTTCTACTGTTTGGGGGTTTTTTGGTGTTTTTTTCCTAATGGGCCTGCAAGATAATCAGTTTTAAAATGTTGTTTGTTTTTTTTAACACTCAAGTGCCTTGTCTACTATTGGAAGTTAAAATACCATTGAAACTGTAATTAAAAGTTATTAATATAACTTCTCTCATGTCCCAGACGTGATGCCACCTATAATTAAAAAAATTATAATACAAAAAAAATCATGTTCTACACTTAAATACTGACTTTTTCCTCCTCAGGGTGCTTGGGTTCTTCCTGCAAACACTCAAGGAAATTATGTTAAGCATGTGCATAGGAAGCTTCAGTATTATGAAAATAAACCTAGAGATTGCCAGCACTTAATTGTGAGTAGTCCAGAATGAGGTAAAGCTTTTATTTAAAATGAGAGCTCTTATTATTATCCAAGCCCTTCTTTTTATGAGAAGGCGCTTATACAAAGTAATGTTCTATGGTGGTGTTGTATAAAAGAAGTATTATAAAAGTCACCAGAAGAAACTCTTCAGGTAGAAGCTGATTAAATTTTTCATTGCTTATTTGTCCACTGAATTTGCATTCAACTGTTCTGTGGCCAAAGTAACCTCCAAACTGCATTTCTGTTGTTTCTGTCATCTAAGCTAGGAATGCTCTTTCTCTACATAAGGGGTTTCAGTATTATTGACAGACAAAAGAATTACTAGACTTTTCATTCACAATGCGATTCTTACCTACAAGCCTGTCAGTCAGCTTCTCGGTTGCCTGAAGCTGTGAAGTGACGTTTTCTCAGGAGAGATCCTTGTGTTTTCCTGGAAGGTGCTTGTCCTCACTGGGTTTTCCCTGGAGATGGTTACCTCAGCAGGACATCTTTTTGAGGAGTCTGACTGAAAGTTGATAATTCAGTCACCAAGCCTTTTTTTCTGGCATTTTTTTTCTTTTTTTCTAGTTTACATATCCTCATTTCTTTTTCTAAAGCGTCCATATAATTAATAATGCCTGAAGTTGTCTTTGCATTGCATTTGGCTTTTATTAGTTTCTATTAAGAATGCATCATCATGCTTTAGATGATTGTTACCTTGAAAACATTACTTCATTTACGTTTCATTGATCCACGTTCCACTTGGGTCACTTCTTATGCAAATAGGTTCATAAGACTCTACACTTGCTTAAAAGGATTTTTGTTCTAAACTTTGTCAGCAGGTAACATGTGTTCAGGGATAGGATTGGTGCAGTTTTGTTTTGTTTGTTTTTTAAAGTATGTCTCTTGATTTTTTTCATGTTTATTTTAAACATCTATGTTCTAGAAACTCTCTTTTGTCATTAAATTAGTTAATGTTGCCTTTATTTTCAGAATCTTTCCTTCCTTCCTTTATTGTATTTTATCTAAATGAACAGGGGAGGGAGCAAAAGCACCACTCAATTTCTGTGTCAAATAAATTGGCACATACTTTTGACCTAGTACGTGAAGTGAAACTTCCCACACGTTACTTAACCTTCAAAATAAAACTGACTGTGTTTGCTTTTTCACTAAAAACTGTGTGTGTACAGTACACTTCTTTGTTCTGAATAACAAGTAGGTTAGATGTGCATATAACTTTAGATTAGCCTAAATTCAAACTATTCCTGAAAACATTCCTCTGCTTTATCTCAGGATTTGGCCATATCAAGTCCTTGAGATTCTCCTTGTAATGGTGCACCTCTATGCCCAGAAGTGCTGGAAGCCATGCCTCTGGTTGCTTTCAACTGATGTTAAGGGTGTGCAGTACTTCTGAAAAATCAGGGCTATGTAAATGCTTTCAGAGTGGATGACCTTATTTATGTGTGAATATCTATACATACCAGTCACCCCCCAAAAATAACATATTTGGTAACAGGATTATTTGGAGACTGTGGAATACACATGTATTCTTGTCATGGATGGGAATTATTAGCTATTTGAGAATTACTGTCTTGCGAGTAAGGGAACTTTGCTACTTGCCAGCCTCTTCTTATCAGACATTTGGTGCAGGTATTTGTTGCTGAGGAGGTCTGGCTTTCTGAGTTTTCAGAATTGTCAGTATCTAAGAGAAGACATCCCATAAAGAAGAAAGTGAACAAAGCCAGAGTTCCTACCATCCAGTACAGATAGAAAACAATGTCCTTCCCCCTCAGCCCATCTATGAGCAGTGATGTAAGATCTCTGCCCCGGGCCCAGGTGCTGACAGTCCTCTGCTGATGGAAACAACCAGGAAAGATGATCTTCACCATATGAGCTATTGCCACACTAGTCATAATTAACCTCAGCTATGATTACTACACTTGAATCACACCCCTTAAATCTTGCATTGGTTTGTTCTATTTTTTTTTGTGCCCCTCTCTCCCACCTGTATATTTTGCTCCTTTTCTAGTCTATAAAAGTAAGATTTCAGATGAAATGATCCCATCTTCTAAATACAGGCTGTCTTAATAAAATATTGTTAACAATAGAAAGAATACCTTTATCTTGGATTTCCATCAATCTTGTTGGTAAATAGAGTAAGGCTCCTGATCTAATAAAGTACAGAAGAGTTTGGTACTTTTTCACAAGCTAACATTTTAAATTCACTTACGATAATATCCCTAGAGAAGATCCTCAAGTATCAAGTTTTATAACTTAATTTTTGGAAAGTGTATGCTGCCATGTACAACTGATAAATATTTATGCTACAGAGTTTACAGCTCAGATGAATCCCACAAATCAGGCTACAAGATGTTTTTTAAAAAGTTTTGCTAGAATTTGGTTTCTCACTTTCAGGCAAACTGTTGCCATTCCAGCACTTTATTTTCCAGTCTCTAACTCACATGAGACATTACAAATGCAATGGGCTACAGGGGTATGTAAGGGAACTGAATGAATATTAGATGCTAGTTGCTATGAATATACATTTGAAATGATAAATAAATAAAGTCCCAATAAAGAAAAAAGTGCCTAATGTGTAACCAAAGGGGAGGCTACAACCCATGGATTCACCAACTTTGCCTAACTGCTTAGATGCCTAGAGTTCTGCTACTCCAAAAAAGCTGCCATCTTGGTTAAGCAGTGTGTTTCAAAGTCTATCTTGTATCTAAAGCTATTTGGGACTCTTAAATAAGATATCCTGTCCTTGAGTCCCCTATAGGGTCCTACTTTCTCTGAGCACAGCTAACACACTGGCAATGCTAAGTTCAGGACAGTAACCAAAGCCACTTTGATTTAAAAAAAAAAACCATGGCAGCAGCAGGAGGTGGTAGCATCAGTCACTATGTTTTAAAAGAAAAGTGGGCTAGTAATTAAGCACTTCTGTCCTCCCTTTGGGTACTAAATGCAGGAAAGGGGTTTTAGGGTTTAACTCCCAATTTGTGTAAGCACTAAGCTCAGGGCTACAGATAGACACCCAAGACTAGGGAAAAGATTAAATGTGATACATTTCCTTCAGCTCTTTCAAGCTTGCCTGAGGCATTCCTCATATCTGTAGTGAATTTTAGTCCAAGATAACTAACACTCTCCGCCTGCATTGTAGGGAACTTGGAGATTGTCTAGGAGATAGTAGCAGCGTATCCCAGACATGATGGTCGCAAGCATGCTTTCCCTCCCTCCCATACAGTTAATCCTGTAGGAATTCTCCAGATATTTACCCTATCCTTTTACACTTCTCTCATGAGTATTTTAAAGTTTGTACTTTTGTTTCTAAAAACAAACTTTGGTAAGAGTGCTCAAATAGAACAAGAGAACATTTTATATTTTGTGTTGTTAGCTGACTATCCAAAGTCAACTATCCCATAAATAGCAGCCCTGACTAACCAAAATGAAACAAACTGGTATTCCAAGATATTTGAAGGTTGTTTGTTTGTTGTTGGTTTTTTAAGTGAGTCAGTTATATCAATTATAATGTGAATTACACATGACTGGAAAAGCTAAAGTTAAACCATGTAAACCAAAATTGTTGACAGAAAACATCAGTAAACTTACAGAAGCATTTACATTTGAGAATCCTACTACCATATTTGAATATGATATACAACTTTTCTCCCAAAATTATTACCAGAGGGATGTAGGAAGCAAAAGGCCCAATCCTGCAGGAGTCAAACTACCCAGCCGTTTCTTGAGCTGGGTAAACAGCCAGCAGTCCCTGCCTTGTCATCTGAGGGCCTGCCTGGCTGGACAACTGGCTCTAGCAGGATTGGGCTGTAAACTGACTCATTGGGTGCTGCTGGCTGAGCCCTGAGCTGCCTGGCCTCTCTTTTCAAGCTGTATCAGAGCTCAGCTAATTCAGCAGGCACTTCTGGCTATCCACCCAAATAGGAGAGGGGCTGGGCAGTTTGGTTATAGCTGGTTTGGACCTTAGCTGACATAGCTGCAGACACTGCTGGATGAGTTGAATTGCCTGGCCTCTCTTCTTTTCAAGCTAGTATCAACCAGCAGTACCTGCCAGGTCAGGGAAGGGTCTTCTTGCCAAAATATCCAGCCTATCTACTCCAACTGGGTAGGCTCCCAGGTGACTCCTCAGGTGCTGATGGCTACCCACCCACCTTAGCTCAAAAAGAGGAGAGGGGCCTCACAGTTCAGCTGGGCCAGCAGCATCCATTCTGCCATTAGAGTATCAACAGATCTGCCCTAGGTTTTTGGTTCTCCTTTACTGTAGCAGCTGCCTGTACGTTCTCTGTAAAAAGCAAGGGGATATTCTTATCAGTATTTTCAAGGAAATAACTTTTTTTTTTTTTTTTTTTTCATTCCACCTTACTAACCAAACTGTATATCTTATTTGGAGGTGTGTGGTATGAGAGAAAATAAAGCATCTGTTTGTGAACACTTCATAACCTGGGGGCAGGGGGGAATGTGAAACTAGTCAGCTTAATGAGAGTGATTAGCCTTTTTCCTCTTCTTTCTAGAAATGAATTTGAGCAATTGATGACAGAAGGCCAGTATATTTTGGAAAGAAAGCCCCAGGTTTATTGATTACCAGGGTAAGAAGCACAAATATTAGACCAAAATCAGTAGGTACAGGCAGAAATTAATTGGGTATATTAATGGAGCACTGGAGACAAAGGATGATGATAAGAAACTGTGATATCTACCAGTTCCTGACTGGGCTGAGCAATGACTCTCGATTTGAACTGCTCTGTGCCATGGGGGGTATCCATGACCCAAACCTGAATATTGCCATGAATTTTGAAAATAGATCTTTAAAAGACTCATCATTTTTTTGCCTGTATTGTTTTGCAAAATACACTATTTCCCCTAGGAAAGTAGTTGGGTAAAATATGTCATAGTATTATACTTATTATGGTTTCATTTTAACTGTTTAGAAGTCACTGGTATATAGTGACTCTTACATCAATACTAGGATTGTGTGAAAGACAAAAACAGCCAAAAAACTGAACCACCACAACACAATCCTTTGTTGTTTTTTGGGAGGTTTTTTATTCCTAATTTAATTATATAAAATAAGTTTTTACTATTCCTCTGAATGGCAAGACCTCCTCTCTCCAAAACACATGTCCACTGAATCTAGAGCTTTTCTTTGTAATTCTTGGCACAATAAGCATCTACTTCTATCTGGTCTAAATCTAAAGATACTTTTTTATGACTTTTTCACATTCTTTTCTGATGCTGGTATATAAGAACACTTTCACTCCTTAGGTTCTATTTTTCTGTGCTCCACTTGTTACAACATATTAAAAGCTATGTGGGATATTTCAATCTCAGACTGCTGCAGCTGTGAAACTTACAGCTTCCACCTATCACATTCATCCAGCACAGTGTGTCAGACCTTGAAAATCAAGCTCTTTGTAGCAAAGCAAGTTGTTATAGCATTTAATAGGCACATGGGCAGATACGTCCCCAAATCCTTGGCATTACTTCCTTCCTCTCCTACTGTGTAGAGTGCATCACCTAGTGTACTAGGTACTCAGAAGTGGCTGGATTTCATTATTTATGGGAAAGTAAATCTGGGACGGTCAGGTGCCCCCTTTGCCTGCCCCC
>NW_005842122.1:1510291-1539818 GCF_000455745.1 Alligator sinensis
CCTTTGCCCCCCCCCCCCCCCCCCCCACTAACTTCTTCCCGCTGCAGGCCCTTCCATCCCTCTTTACTGTCAATGCCTTCTCTCCCTGAGTACATGGAAGTGAGGAGACAAGATTCTTTGGGTGAATCTGATATCTTTTATTAGATCAACCCAAATAGTTGGAGAATAGTTATTAAGCAAGCTTTTGGGTTCAAAAACCTTTTGTCAGGCTAAGAAAATTTCAGCAGTTGGTATGTGCTCTTCCTGGATGGAAGTGAGGAGAAAATTTGAAAACACTGATTTAGAAATAAACATACCTGTAGCAATTTGCAAATACTGCCCTTGGACTTAGTTCTTCCAGATGTCTTACCATATAATACATTGGTTTGGGACCCAGCAGAGTCAATAATGTTTGAAGCCATGGTGATCCTACAGTTTAGTGCTGCTCACTGTGTGTGTGTGTGTGTGTGTGTGTGTGTGTGTGTGTGTGTACTCCAGATACTCATCACAAAGGGATTATATGGTAAGTAGTACCCTGTTGCCCTGTACTTGTGTGTTTTTGTCATGAGTTCTGGGATCTTTCAAAAACTTATGCAGATGAGACTCGGGGGAACCTGGTCCGGCTGTACTTCATGGATGACAGGGACACACTAATCATATGCAACAGGCTGAAAGGGGTCAGTAGACAGATTCTGGGTGAACTGTTAGGGGCCCTGCCTGTTGATGTTTGAGAGACATTTAAGGTTGGTGATGAAACAGGAATAATTGGAAATGGGAAAGAAAGGTATAGCCCAGCTGTGGGAGGAAGAAGAAGTAGTAACTCACCATGACATGAAAAAGAGCTGGTGATGAGGAGGATTGCCCTCAATGGGCTCTATCATATACATTATTCAGATGGGCTGTGCTGACCTACCCTTAAGGTAGGTTGCCATCAGCATCTCAGTCTTTCGGCTATGATTTTTTTTTAAATGGCAGCAAAGGGAGGGTATCAGAGCTGGCTCTGACTCTCCTGGTGCTCTACCTGATATTTTAGTACCTCCAGGCCTGGTGCCAGTGGAGGGAACACCCACTTGTTTTGCTTGTATATTCATTTTTGGGAGTAACCCTTAAAAAACCAAGTTCCTATCAGTATGTTTGCTCAATATGGGTCATGTGTTTTATAGTCCTGTTCAGTGTTGGCTGCACTTAATCAACATTGCAGTTGGTTCCCATTACTGAGCACATGCTGCTTTTAGCAGCCATTTAATGATAGAAAATGTTTTTAAAGAGTTTTTTTTTTCTATGTGAATGTAATTTGAGGGGTTTTTTTCTCCTTTGTTGATGGAGGGGCATCACATATTTAAGTAAATATAGTAGATTATTAAAAAAAAAACAGTGAGATGATATTACTTCCAACCATTCTTGAACTATTTATTCTGCTAAATACTACCATTTCCCATAGACCTAAAAAGGAATGTTAAATATGGCTGTTTGTTTTACCACGTTAATGTGGGGGCCAGGGGGGAAATTTGGTAATACTTTAATTAACAAGTTACAGAAAAAAGCAATTGTTTGTAATTACATGGTACTTGTTAGATGGTAAGAAGATCCTTTTATGATTCTTCCAATCTATTTTCCATGTAATTTGCCAAATGTAAATAACCATATCATTAAAGCAATTACACTGTTTTCAAAATAAAATTAATCCTTAAAAATGTTTTCCCTGGTTTACATTAATATTGCTTCTGAAAGCACTAATACAAAAAAGTACATATCTAAAGGGAATTAGCAGGGAAATTGTCTGAGAGAGAGAAGATATTATACAAATTTTAAAGTATTTAAAAAAAAAAATCATTACTGCCCTATAGTTTGCAGAAGCAAAACTACTCACTTCCATTTTCTTTTGAATGGGAAGATTCTACTTAATTTTTCAAGGGAGAAGAGTTTGTATGTTAGTGTATGAACACATTTAGTGTATGATGTATTGCTCTTACCGTCACTTCAGCACTGAAACACCTTTTCACATTTCTTCTGTGTGTATTTGGCTCCCAGTGTAAAGATGACATTCAAGGCACATGAATCTGCTGGGTTCTTCTTGGGACCATCATACTATGACAGATTTCTCACATGTTTTACTTTTCTTTGCTAACATGCAGCACTACAGTCTCTGATCAGAAGGTTTCACATAGTAACATGGATGATAGAGCTCCTTGTGCTTACTAGGTTCACACAATTTTAAAGTGCAGTTCAAGTTCCTGGATCCTCACTCCATTACTTTCCTGAGAGCACATATAATGTATAGGCAGACAGACACAGAAATTTTAGAATACAGTCCTTCTTAAGCATAGGTTGGCATCTGTGAGTGGGTAAAGAAAAGGCTTTGGGCCCAAGTAAGATCAAAAGAGAATGTTAGATGCAAAATAAGCAAGAAGCAGGTGAGAGTTGTTTCCTTTTTTAATCATCCTGTGCTTTAGGCTAGGGACAGACATTACACACAAACTGGTTTAAGTGATTCAAAACTGGTTTAAACCTGTAACAGAACAGATGTTCCGTGCATATAAACCAGTGTGAAAATGGCCAAAACTGGTTTGAGATAAACCTGGTTGAATGTAAGGGGAAGAGAGAGGACCTGGGCACCTATAGGCCAATCAGCCTAACCTCCATCCCAGGGCAAATCTTGGAAAATCTCATTAAAGAATCTATGTGTGATACGCTTGTTGAAGGTAAGATTCTGAATGACAGCCAGCGTGTCTTCACCGTGGGTAAGTCTTGTCTTACCAATCTCATCTTCTATGTGTCAGAACCCAGTAAATTGTATGCCTATGGCACAGTGGAAAATTCCATTGGTTTGATACATGTGATACAGTGGAATCCCGCGCCATAGTGGAAAATCCCACTGTCAATCATTCTAAATGCTATGGCACAGTGGAAAACTCCGCTGGTGACAGTAACTAGGTCACGGTGGAAAATTCCGCTATATGAGTACCCAATAACTATATGCCACAGTAATGGAAAATTACAGCTTAGAAAAATTTCCCGCCAACACGCACGCCACCATTGGCTGGTTCTAAATTATTCATATTTGGCGACTAGCAATTGGCTCGCTAGTCATATAAAGGTTATCAGTTTCCGCCCACGTTGGAGAACTCCGCATACACCTCGGAGCCCACGTTGGAGAACTCTGCACGTTTCTCGGAGTTTGGAGCACTCCGTGCATTTCTCGGAGTGAACCTGGCGGACTGATCACCCACCAGTGACTCCCCGTCACATGACCCTCCTGATGTACCCCGACCCCGGTACCGTAGTAAGCCATTTACGAAAACTTCGTCTCATTTCTCTTGCGGTTTAAGAGAGTCTTTGCTCGTTTGTAACTGCAACTAAGCCAGTCAACTCTGCCTGCGCCCATACATCAGTGGCGTAAGTAAACAATCTATTTGTTACCAATACGCATCCGTGCCTAATTCCACTCCATCGGTCAAAAGTACCTGCCTGCCGTTTCGGGGCTACTGGCCACAGCCCGGCCCCCCACCCGACTGCCACCCTCAGAACAAACCTGGACACAGGAGAGAAGGTCAACATTATATACCTAGACTTCCAAAAGTTTTTGATCTAGTATCCCATGATATCCTTGTGGAAAAAAAATTGATGATTGTGGGCTTAACTGCTCAACAGTTCAGTGGGTGGAAAACTGGCTGCATGGTAGGACCCAGAGGGTTCTCATGAATGGATTTGTCGCCCTGGCAAGAAGTGGCCAGTGGAGTCCCTCAGGGGTCCATGCTTAGACTGGCACTTTTCAACTTCTTTATCAATGTTTTGGATGTGGGGATGAAAAGCTTGTTGGCCAAGTTTGTGGACAACACCAAGTTATGGGGGAGTGTGGTCATGCCAGATACTTGAAGGGATGCCAAAAAAGAGGGAAAGCACCCCATCTCTCTTGTGCAGACCAATGGCTTGAAGTTGCAGCAAAGTAAGTTTATATTGGATATCCAGAAAACATTTTTACTGTTAGAATAGTGAGGCAGTGCAATAGATGCCTGGGAAAGTTGTGGACTCTCCATCACTGGAGGTGTTCAAGAAGAGGTTGGACAAATACTAGTAGGGGATGATCTAGGTATAACTCTGCCTATTTTCTACCATGAATATTTCCCATACTTCTGGGCTTTGTTGGTTCCTCCAACTCTCTTCCCCCCACCCCACCCCCGCCCTTTTTCTGCTATATGTCAGGGTGTCTTTAACCCTTTCCAGAAGCACTGGGTGTTGGCTAAAACCAAGGCTGAGGAGTTTGACTGGGGTGTGCCAGTGCTATTGCTGAGACCAAAGCCAGAGGTTCCTGGCTAGAGGGTCTTGCCCCTCTACTCAGGATCAGACTGATTGCCATATTTGGGGTCAGGAAGGACTTTTAGATGGGAGTAATTCTTTCTTAGCAAGAGGTTGACTAGATGACTTCTGCAAGTCCCTTCCAGCCCTACTTCTTTATGACTAGATTTGACCTTATTTAATTATTGTGTGTTTAGGAACACTCTTGTTAAAGCTACTTCTGGGCTTTTGTCCTGCATTGGCTTTCTGCAGTGCAATAGCCTTCTCTAACTCTATGGTTCCTCTCCCTCATCCCATCATTGAACTGAAGAAAGCATCTTTCTTTTAAGAAAATAAGGATGATCCAAAATGTCATGTAGCTACAACATTGAATGAGCTCCAAAGCTCACTTATTATCTAGGTTAGCTTTGCCATTTTAAAAACACATGCTACTTTGACCAGAAATATAAACAGAAAACAACATTTTTGTTGTTGTTAAATTGTTAAATTTTAAATGAACTGAGGACCAATATATTCCATTTCAACTTCTTCTATTTTTGTTTGAAATATGTAAGTTAAAACTCATCATATATTGTGTGTGAGGGGAAGAGAGGAAAGTGCATGTTCTTACATATTTTCTTCATTCCTAATTTTAGCTCCTATTTTAATTTCATGTAAATAAATATTCATTAAACTAAATTTACTATTAATTAAAATGAAGATTTGTCTTATTGATACAAAACTTGATCATCAAATTCCTCTGAATTGCTTCTGAGTTTTTCAGATTCTCAAGAAAGAAAGAAAGAAAGAGAGAAAAATGTAGTGATAACATGAAATTGTAGCACAAATGAAGGAAATGAGACATGGATTATTTGTTTACTGCTGCTGCAAATTTGCTGTATAATTCAGGGAAGATTGTTTAATCTCTCTCAAGTAATTACATCTGAATTTGTACTAAGTGAACTTTAGATTAACAGTCTGATGTGAATTTTGTGTATACTGGACTCCTAAATCCTCAAGCATTCTAGGCATATTTCTGCCATCTTTACTTATGAATATTAATACTTTTACTTCACAAGTAAAGCTACTGAAATCAGTTGCAGCAAGTTCTAAATGAAATTAAAAAAAATAGGAGATACAGTTAGGAATGAAGAACCTATAACAAATCTTTTTTGTGGTATATCTGAGTGAAGCCAGTGTCTTCTCATGTTTATAAATACTGCAGTCATGAAAATTAAACTGATCAGAAACTTGGCTAATTAATCTGATTTCTCCATATGCTTTGCACCCAGCATTTAAAATGACAGTAATATGTTACATTCAAAGAGAAATACTTTATTTTAAATAAATTAAAATTTTGTTAAGTACTTGGCTTCAGGTGGAGCTTTAAGGAGACTTGTGGTTCAGACTATTTAACAGATCATGCCAGATAGTGAACAGTTCCACAAAGCAGACTGGGCTTGTTAAATAGGTGTACCACTTGAATTGCTTCAGCTAATACAATTACTGTTTAAAAAAATAAAATATCCAATGTATCTCTTAATATTCATTATTAATAGTCTAACAGTACAAGGAGGAAAAAAACATTAAAACTTGCAACAAATTGCATCTAAGTAATAATGAAAATTCCAAGTTGTTAATTCTCTTTGACAGGGCTTTCAAAACCTTATTGCTCTGAATGAATGGGAATTGGGATCAGGCAAAAGGGTGGCTGAGTTCAGAAATAAAAGCAGGTAAAGCTGCTGGCTCCTTTTCCTCAGTAAAAGGGGGATGTGGTTGGAGCTCTTGCAAGGCTAAAGAAAATGATCTACTCATGTTTGCTTGATGCTTCTCTCTTGCTACCCTGAACAGAGCAGCCCAACTGATGTTAAGCATTATAACTGGATGGAATAGAACAATTTAGGTCAAGCATGTGATAGGTGAGTGGATGTAAGTCAGTGAGAGTTTTGACCTTCAGTGATAATAAAATTAAACCTTACACTACTGGAAGAAATAGGGCTAATTTTAGATAATGTGTACCTGCTGTGTGCTCATGTCTTATATAACTTCTACATACTAGTATCAGTAGAGAGTGAGATGTCATGCAGGTCTGTCTATGATGAATGGAAGCCAGAGGGTAAGTTTCAGGTGTTTTGTAGCTTATAAGAATTGGTATCCTAAAATGAGTAATCAGAAGTTGGATGTCTCCTACAGAAGCTGATTAGCACTTATATTAATGTTGTTTAAAATTTGTAAAATGGGTTGCTCTGTAACGAATAAAATATAATTTCATCTTTAATATCACATTTTTTTTAAAGACACAGTAGATAAGTAATGAGAATTTGTCAGAGGGAACTAATCTTACCAAAGTAATTTTGAAGAATAAATTGCATTAAAGACTTTCAGTTAATTTCTTGTACTGTGCCTATAATCACTAGAACATAATAATATTTCATGTTTTACCCAAGACTGCTATCACTTGCTGATTATCTAGGCAAAATGACCTAATTTTCAAAAGTACCTAAGCGTGTTCCTGAGCTGCTGCTGCTTTTTTTTATAGAACTGTAAAGTACAGATGCTTGAACCATCAAACATTCCGTGTAATAATTAGACTAGAAGTAAAGTATTGCTTTGTAGATGTCTATAAATAACACTTCTAAATATAATAAAGGTAGAATAGCTGTTTGTCTTTAGAAAAATCTAAATAGTGTTGGGTCACTGTTAAAGAGTGACCCTAAGGGAGATGTGTATTGTATCAGAGTTGTAAACTTTCTTAAATATGAGAACTGTGATCATCAGTAGTTAGTCATTAGTTTAGTGTTGTGTGTGTGTGTGTGTGTGTGTGTGTTTCTTGTTCTGTGATAGCATTCTTTATAGTACAACCAGAAAATATGCTGGGTAAAATGAAAATCTGCTGGGAGAAAGGTAAATATGTGGGAAAAGATAAGCCATAGAGATCTGAAGAAGGTGAAGAGACAATTTTTTGGGTGGGGAAAGTCTTGGCAAAATAGGGAGAAAACTGCAAGTCCTAAAGCAAGTTGTGTTATTAAAGATTACTGATTCTCATAATGATGTTTGGAAAGTTAAGGAAAATTCTCCCACTGTATTCTAGTTTGGAAGGGACTAGTGATGGTATGAGGAGGCCTGCATGTGTGTGTGTTGTGTGATTTTTTTTTTTTTCTTTGCTGCATTAAATGCAAAATAATTAATTGCAGATTGAAGATGTCTGGATTAGGATGCAGATAACTTTTCTCTCATCTCTTCTTTTTCTGTCTCTTCCAAATTATGTCATAATTTGTCAGGAGTTCTGGGGGCTAGACTCATGACTTTGAAATGATAGAGAGCTAGTAATAATGAAAATGACACAAGCAGTTGGGTTTGCAAAAGAAAAGCAGCCACTTTTCAACCTTCTTTTTGTAAGAATCCCCAAAGTATGTGTTTTACTTTTCAAACTAATGATGTGGAAAATTTCAGGTACCTGTAAAGGCGGTCTAAATTTGTTCTTAATGTGGATACAACAAGTTACGTATCCTTAGGGGCTCAGGGCTCTTTGATTTAAATGACAGTATAAAATCTATTTTCTAGTTAACATTCTTTCAAGAATTTTTAACTAATAGTTTCATTATGTGAATGCATTGCCCCTCTTGTTAGAACAGGCAAAAATGAGGTGTGTGTTTCAACATTTCTAGATGTCTGAAATCCTGAAACTCTGTAGTATACCTTAATGGGTGTAAACGAGGCACCAGCCCTGGGTACTTAAAAAATGGAGCACCCAAATGACAGTCCAGAGGGACTTTGCCCAGCCACTGTAGTCCATGTTTGCAGTCCAATCTCAGGGACTTTGCACAGCCACTGTAGTCCATGTTTGCAGTCCAATCCATGTTAGGCAAAAGATACAATGTTGCCAACACCTGCCTATTTCAGAATAAGGAGTGAATATGTGTGTTTGGAAGAAAAGAAACTTTGTTTTATCATTTGGCTTCTGAGTCTCTGAGTGTTGGTAGGTTACGTTCAGGACTCCTCACGTAGCAGGGTAACTTTGGTGAAAGGGACAGTGTGGCCAGCTATGGCAGTGTCTAGATTTTTTTTCATTCAACCCCTGTAAAGGTGATGCCTGGGGCTACTGATCCAGTTGCCCCTCAGTTACACTATGGTTCATCAGCTTTTTTCACCCCACAAAGGCTAGCTTTTGCAGCTTCTAGCAAGTTACATATTTGTGGGAGTGAACAATAAATTAGAGAAGCAAAGATTTTCATGTGTGATCTTTTATTAGACTGACTGCACATTTGGGACAGACTTAGACAAGCTTTGAGATTCATTGCATTCTTCAGACCTGATGAAAAAGCAGACACAGCTAAAGTTAAAACACAAATAAAAACAAACAAACAAATAATCCCCCGCCCCCCCAAACCCAAAAAAATGTCTACAGAGCTTTGAAATTGGACGAGTAACATTTCAAGGCAAGAATTGCAAAAGAAAGGATATGTGAGAGGCAATGATTTTGGTGACATCTTTTATTGGGTCTGCTGCATAGTCTCAAGATATATCTCCAGATAGATATATCAAAGCATAGTAGCATAAGTATGTCCTGTTTTAAGTTGGTCCTTTTTTGGAGTTGGTTAGAAGAAGATGGCATCTCATTTTTTCTAATGTTCTCCACCACACTTGCACAGCATATTTGGATTTCCGTGTTAGCTAAAGGATTGTGGATCATGAGACTTCTGGAATTAAAGTTGTTTCTTGCACAAGCTGAGGAAGAAGATGTGACTGTGTAGTCTAGCTTCTTTTTTCTTTAGGTTATGGCTTTTACATTAAAGGGAGTGAATTTCAATGTCATCCAGATATTGGTACTGTTGGATTCATTTTGTTGCCATGAGGGTCCAGGCAATATGCAAGAGGCAAGGATTTTAGTGGGTAAGATTTTCTTTTAAAAAAATCCTCATCTCTTATTTCTAGGACCCTGATGGCAACAACATTCCACCACTAAGAGAAGGGATGGCTTAATAAGTAGAAGATTATGACAATTAAAAAAGGGGGAGAGGTTTGTTTAAATTTTTAGAATGAAATGATTCGTAGGAATCGGGTAAATTGTATTGAGCCATGAAATCAACATCTGTGTCCTTGTTTTATAGTCTCTAGCCATCTTATGATTTTTTGTTCCTAGACTTATCTTTTGAAGGCACTTTTGTAAATCTCTCTTTACCACAAGAACAGTGAACTCAGAAAGTGGGTGGTTGTTCTATGAAAATTGTTTTCCTACACTGTTCATATGTCTCCCTAATCTTTGTGTGTGTTTGTTTGTTTTGTTTTCAATTTTCATATATTAGTTAATTCATTTATTATAGTTTTAGTCTACATTCACCCATATAGCTTCCTTGAGAACATTTGCTGCACTGGATGAGATTGTAGCACATTCTAGGATACCTATGTATGTTGTCCATAGATTTTTATGAAGTTGTTGTGTGGGATTGTTGATCATTGTAACAATGGATGGACATGTGTTGACAGATTTTTGCATCTGTTGTTAAAGAAAGGCTGAGTCCCATTTGAAGTGGGGAGTTTACTCATTCTTTATTAAGGAATAGTCTTTTGTAGTTCATAAGCTTTACCTTACTTAATCATTTCTCTCCTTTTAATTCTTCCCTTTATATACCTAGTAGCTGTATTAACACTTGTTGTGAAGTAATTAAGGTTATATTAGTGGATTTCTCCGTGCTTTGTGATCAATACTAGCTTAGCAATGTGAGAGCTTTCCTCTCTGCAGCATTTAACTTTTCTTTTTATTCCTTGTCCTTATGTTGCTATGGGCAACAGAAGAAAGTTGGTTAGCATGTTTTAAAAGTTTTGATTCCTTTTTCTGTCCAAATCTGTAATTAATTATTAATTTTATTTAATTAAAAATTTGGTGCAAGATGTTCCTGCATGTTTGTATCCATTACTACCATGTATACAACAAGGATGAAGGGGGGAAGGGGGAGGGTTAACAACATGACTTATATAACATGAATTGTTGCCAGTTTGTAAAAATCAATTATTTATGAAACTTGGTCACTTCTTTAACATTGTATAAATGTAAAACTTATGTTTAAACAACAGTGTTTAAGCCACTAATGCATTGCATGTTGTATCACATGATGGCAAATTATCTCAGCAGAAATGTGCAATTAGTCAAGTGTTTCAGGAGACAGTACTTCTGACAGAAGTCAAAACAATATTGTTAATATATCAGGTGGAGAGAGAATTACAGTATGTCAAAAGAAAGCAGTGATTCAGTGAGGGAGGAGAAATACAATCAGTGAAAATTAACAAAGGCAGACAACACAATGCAGAGTTAAAATTAAAAGATTGGAGGGAATAAGACTATGAAGGTGCAGTTTGGAAGGGAAGATACTGCTGCAGCCTTGATTTGTACAAAGATTTACATTGTAGGTCCTTAGGATGAACTGATCACAGCTCACGGTTCTTTATGAGGAAGTTCACAAGCTTGGTCTTAATGACTAGGGACAGGCATTACGCATAAATTGTTTATGTAATCAGAAACTGGTTTAAACCTGTAACAGAACAGATGTTCAGTGCACATAAACCAGTTTGAAAATGACTGAATAATGGCTTTGAGATAAACTTGGCTGAATGTAGTATCTGACTTAACTGTTTGGCTCAAACTGTTTATGCAATATCTGTCCCAGACACCTTGCCTCTAAACCAGCTGCCCCAGCATCCCAGCATGCTCTCTGGGCTGGGCTGTGCTCTCTGCTCGACAGCAGAGCTGGCCATGCCCCCTGCTGGCCAGAGCTCCAGCAGACACTGCAGACTCAGCAGGGTCTGCCTGGCTTCCTCCTGCCCTCCCCCAACCCCCTTGCTGCTCAAGCAGGGATACCCTCTCCCATCTCCCGAAGCATGGACCCCAGCCCCACGGACACTAAGCATGTGGTATGCTAGCTAATGCTGAAAGGTGTCTCTGTGTATGTCTCCAATTTCACTGGGACAGGCAAACAGACCAGTGGCTTTTTTGGGCTTTTTGGAGCTAATCAACAGGTCATCTGGTAAGGTCCTGTCTTTCTTCCTTGGAAAAAGCTGTTTAAGAACAGTTTGAGAGAGATTATTGTTTTGCTGATGGGGTGGGGTTATCAGCTGTTAACACTGTTATCAGCCCCCTGTTGGCTTGCTCAACTGTCAGTTTGCTGCAGACAATATAAAGAAGCAGGGAGGTAGATTGAAACACTCCATATCATCAGCAGATGATACATCAGCTCACTGTAGTCCCCCTGTCCGTCCCCTCCCTGCTCCTTTGCCTCAGAGTGCTAGCCTGGGGTCTCGCAACTCTCCCACCTCTTGAGCAGTGAGCTGGGAAAAGCCTGGGATCATGTAGGCATACCTCCCCAATCAGAGCCTCCTGTGGGACCTGGCCCTCCCCCTCACCTCAGCACTATCAAAGGGAAGAGAGGGCTGCTCTAGTGCCCTTTGGCTTCTAGCCTGAGCCACTGCAGGAACGTGCTTGCATGTCTCAGATGTCTGTATAGTTACAAACTGATTTCACCTAGCCAGGTTAGACTAACCTGCAAAGATTGAATCAATTCAGGCTCAGGCTTTTTGAATATCTGTTCCTAGCCTATATCAATGTTATGTACTTGAAAACAGTTTAATTTAATGGATAATAGACCCTTTTACTTGAAAAGGAAAAAAATGCACTTTGTTTTTTAATATCTCTTCACAGTAATCCAGTGGTGTTTTACCAGTTCAAATGTATCCCAGCAATAGCTCTGTTTTAAGAAGAGCCAAAGATTGCACAATATTTGAATATTTGGTAAACTATACTGTATTTGGTATACTATGAACTGTGTATGAGTGGAAGCAAATATTATGAACATACCTTTTTTCTACCTATGGCCCTTGTCAGGAAAATTTTTCATAACTATAATATTATAACAAATGTACTTAAGAAAGCCATGCTGATGTTATGTTTGCAACCTTCACTGGTATTTTGAGGTTATTTTGTGAGTTGATTTTCACCATGCGTGTATTAAATATGGCATGAAGAGAGAAATATATAACACAATTACAAAAGAATTGGAATCCATTCAGTTGGGATGCCCTAGTGATAACCCTGGGTTCTGATTTTTAAGACATAATATAACTATAATAAGGGTTTCTTTAAAGGTTCAGAAACACACTTTAGTTTTCCTCCTATTAATTAAGGAGATGAAATACTTTGTTATTTCTTAATTTGGAAATTCTAAACTTAATTTTTTAATTTCCACTTTTGAGCCTTGATCTGAACAGCTTCAACTTCATCTTAGACAGGTAATATTCTTATATTATGCTGAAAAAAATAATTTTATTAAAACCAGAGTAGACTGAGACATACTTTTGGGACAAAGCAAAGAGAGTACTTGGTGCAGGTGATGAACCAAAGCAGAGCACATGTAAGATTAAGATATTCCAAAATAGGTCAGACTCTGAAGCCCTTGTCTAGGGCATGAAAAGTTTTCACTTTACTGGGGAAAAGGGGATGTTCTCTTCACTCAGATTACATATTCTTGTCTTTCCTAAAGAAAATTGATATTGATAGTTTTAACCTTCATATTACTGGGTACAGGAAAAATGATAAAGGAAGTAAAGATATAAATAAAAATAAAAAATTGCTAAAGTTGAAGAAAAAGAATTCAATACCCTCAAACTGGGGACCAGATAATTTCCATCCTGAAATACTGAAAAGACCCGCACACAAAAGTACAGATCTTGGTAGCAAAATAATTTTGTTCAAATTAGGGCTTTTACTATATTACTAGATAACAGCAAATACTGTAGCTCTATTTTAAAAAGGTGGCAGTAATCTGGGCAGTAATCTCTAGTTTGACCTCAATAACCTCAATAACATGCAAAGTTTGGAACAAAGTTCTGAAAGATAAAATAGACAGGGGTGTAAATTTTAAAATAGGATGAATTGTAAAATGGGTTTAACAAAGTGAATTTCACCAGGCTAACCTGACATCCTCTTTGAAAAGAAAATGGAGTTTCTAGTGAAACAAAATTAAATATATCTCCTTGGTCTGAACTTCAGTAGACCATTTAATATAATGGTGATTTGGGAATTCTTTGTTTATATGCAGTGTGGGGGGATTACTGGTGGATTTGTAAGTTATGTCAGATGCTGGCTAAAAAGAGATGTGAAAATTAACAGTGAAAGGAAGAGAATTGGCTTAGAGGGAGGTTATTAGTAGAGCTCCTCAATAATTGGTTGTGAGGAGGATCTTATTTATTTTAATTAATGATTCTGGGACAAGATAAATGCTGATGACACAAAGTTGAGAGGGTACAGTTTTCCAGTACAGAGAATAGGGATATCAGGCATGGTTAGAGGTGAGAGAACTGAATGACCAGAAGGAGTGGATTGTAAAAAAAAGTTACCTACTGAAATCTTGAATAAATTCTGTCTTTAATATTAATGCTGCTGTCTCATACATCAGAAGTACCCAGGCCTCTTACTAAAGCTGATCTAGAACTTGGCTGACTTCTGAAAACCTGACAGTGTAGCAACTGATACTAAGGCCTTGATGGTAAAAGCAGGCCCATTCAGTTTTACTATACTAAAATGAAGACTTACACAACTTCAGATCCTCAAGGAATCTATTATGAAGAACCTAGAAGTGAACAAGGTGATCAGGGACATCCAGGATGGATTCACCAAGAGCAAGTCATACCTGTCCAGGCTGATTTCCTTCTATGATAAGGTGATGGGCTCTGTAGATGGAGGAGAGCAGTGGGTATGATGTATCTTGACTTTAGCAAGGCTTTTGATGCTCACTCCTGCAACATTCTTCTTAACAAGCTAAGGAAAGACAAGCTAGGTGAGAGTACTATAAGATGGATACATAACTGGTTGGATTTTTGTGCTCAATGCTTCAATGTCTAGCTGGGAGGTGGTATCCAGTGAGTTTATCCAGGGATCTGTCCTGAATCTGGTGCTGTTCAACATTTTAATTTTATTATTTGGATGATGGGACTGAATGTATGCTTAGCAATTTTACACAGGACACCAAGTTGGGTAGGGCTGCAGACAGCAGGGCTAGGATTTGGAATGACCTAGATAGACTGGAGAAATGGTCCACAATCAATCATTAAAATGAAATTCAACAATGATAAGTTCAAAGTCCTGCACTTGGGGTGGAATAATTGCATGCCCACGTACAGATTGGGGGATGATTGGCTAGGCTGCAGTATTACAGAGAAAGCCCTGGGGGTTATAATAGACCATAAAGAGAATATGAGCCAGCACTGTGGCTCATATTCAAACAAATCCAACAGCATACTGGGTTGTATTAACATAAGTGTCACTTGAAAATTAAGGGGAGTGATTCCTTTGTTTAATTCAGCACTAGGGAGGCCTCACCTGCAGTACTGTGTCCAGTCTTGGGCCCCATGCTCCAAGAAAGGTGTAGACGGACTGGAAACAGTCCATTGTAGAGTGACGAAAGTGATATGGGGCCTGGGAAGAAAGATTTACAAGGAAAGGGTAAAACAATTAGTTTGGAGAAGAGAAGACTGAGGGGAGGTAGAAGGGAAAAAGGATTGGTTATCTGAATGGCAGTAATAGAGAGGATGGAAATGGGCTTTTCTCTCTGGCCTTAGGGGACAGGATTAGGAGCAATGGCCTCAAGTTGCAACAGAGGAAATTTAGTTTGAAGGTTTCTGACTTTGAGGGTGTTCAAGCATTGGACAAGGCTAGGTCAAGAGATTGTGGAATTTCAATTCCTGGAAATTTTCAGCAGCAGGTTGGATAAACACTTGCTTAGGATAGTTTAGTTGGGGACAACTTGGTCTTCAGCAGGGAGATAGACTAGATGACCTTGCACAGTTCCTTCCAGCCCCACTTTCCACTGATTCTAATACTGTATAGCAATAATGACCACTTTTGCCTGTGTGGATCAGAACAATCAGGAAATTGTAAAAGAAACTATATATGAAGGAATATTAAAAGTGGCATGAGTACTATATTATATAGCTAAAATTATGGGAGCTAAACACATGCAGAAAGCTACCTGCAAGGATAAGCTCTTGTCAGTTTGGGGCCTCACATCAGGAAAGAATAAAAACAGTTATTCCGTCACCTACATGGAAATAACTGTATGAAAGACAAAATATAGGAATGGAAATCTGCAAAAATTAATCGAGGTTTTGGGGTTTTTTTTTGGAAGTCTGCTTTTGGTTTGACTGTCTCAAATCGATAGTCATCTTGTCTTCCCTTTGCCAAACTATTTAAGCAAATTAATTACTGAAAGAGTCAGTGAAACATATAATTTTAATTAATCAAATTTCTAATGAACTACAACATTTGTAATCTGATTCTTGGACGAGCTATTCAATGAGAGAGCAGAAATTTTCCTTACTGTTTCCACTGAAGACCACTTTGTATTATAAATACAACTGATGAATATTTAACTCTGCAGAAATAAACCATACCTTTTTTGATACCTTTTACTATTGGTGTATTTCAGATAACATATAATTCCTTTGTGGGCAATTCATGAAAGCAAAGGAACAAAAATATTAGAATCAGTTTTCATTATTGTCATGTTTATTTAGGTATTTCTGGATGAGGGATTGTATTATTTGTATAATTCCTAATATAACTAGTCCTTCTACATGACTTCCTGATGTGGTTGCAATGGTAATAGCAGGCTTCACTTTTCTTTTGGCATATCCTTTTTAAAATTGGCTGGAAAAAATAGGCAGACAAGGTTCCTTGGGTGAATCTGATATCTTTTATTAGACCAGCCCAAATAGTTGGAAAATAATTATTAAGCAAGCTTTCGGGTTCAAAAACCCTTCGTCAGGCTAAGGAAGTTTCAGCAGTTGGTGTGTGCTCTTCTTGGATGGAATGAAAAGTAAAGAAGCCAGCGGCTGGGCTGGTGTGCATACAAGACAGGTAGTCAGTGAAAATGTAGATTGAGGAGTCAATGGGTGAGAGACAGGCGGGGAGGGAGAAAGAGAAGGGGGATGAAAGTGGAGAGATACCTGGGGAGTCAGATGTCAGGCAGGTTATAATGTGTCATAAATCCAATGTCTATATTTAGTCCATGATTTTTAGTATCCAGGAGGTTGATAAAGTGGAGTTCATAGGCTCGTCTCTGGGAAGTGTTTTGTAAGTTTCCTTTGAGGATCAGGAATGAGAGGTTGGAGAGAGAGTGGCTTTCTTGTGAGAAATGTGCCCACACAGGTAATTGTGTATTTCTGTCTTTGATAGATTTCCGGTGTGTGTTCATTCTGGTGCGCACTTGTTGTTTGGTCTCTCTTTATGTCCTTAGACCAACACGGCTACAACCTACACCCCTGGAAAAAATAAACATTCTTTACAAATAATTGAGAAAATAGAATTTTCTTGGTAATAAATTAAATTTTAAAAATAAAGTTTGCTTACCCCCCAAACTCCTTCCTTTGTCTCTCTTGTCTTGCTCTACCACAAAAAAAGTGAGGTGAGAAGGGGGAAAAAAAAACATTCCAAAAACTGAATGATCCAATTTTTATGATTTAAAAACAGGAAAATGTGAAAGTAAATCTGTTTTTACTTGGTGTCCCCCAAAAGGATTTTCAGATGAGAACTTGTCCTGAAAATGATCAAGTATGAGTATTCTACCAGTATTTGCATTTATAATTGCAAAATTAGCATAATGAGTTGGGGTTGCATGTATGTAAATAAGGACAAATTTTGGTCTGAAGCCTTCAAATTATGAACTTTCCTCTTGAGGCTTCAGGGACCTATATCACAAGAATCAGCACCAAATACACCTTGTAAAGGTAGCAGTGGCCAGGTATAGACATTACTCATAAACCAGTATAAGGAAGTTTCTACATGTGCTCTTGGAGTGGTGGGGGGAAGGTTAATTAGAATGGCACTGAGAACCACTCTAATTAAAGTGCCTGGAGTGTCTCGTGTATCAGTGTCTCTACGCTTAAATATGTCAGCAGGAGTACTTTAACTAAAGCTTGTTCAAGCTTAGTTAAAGCCACCCCTGCCACCATTTTTAAGCATGGGGACACTGATACATGAGATGCTGCAGTGCAGTAATTACCATGCTCCAGAAGACTTATTTAATTGAGTCTGCTCCAACACACTGTAATTACAGTGCATTGGAGCAGCTTTGCTGCTTGCGTATAGGTGCCCTCAGTGATCAGAAATCAGTCTACACCCATAATTGAACAGAAAATCAGTATTTGTAGACTGGTTTAAAAAATGGTGGAACCTGGTCTAAGATAGACCTTGTCCCTTAATTGATTTAGGTTGATCTGGTATATCGTAATCCAACAGCAGGTCCTCTACTGACTCAAGTTAGGTTGTTGTCCACTGGCGTCCCAGGCTGCTACTTAGCCTCCCACTAACCCCCCCACCCCACACTAGCCCCCCTCACAGGAGGGTATGCTAGCAGCCAGCCTGTACTCAGCTGCTCTGATCATGAACCTAGCTGGCTCTGCCCCCAGGCTCCCATAGAGACATGTCAGTACAATACTGTGACTCCTGCCTGCTGCCAGGTGTCAGTCACAGGCACAGAGGAGGTGGTAGGGAAAAGGAGCATCTCTTAGCTCAGTATTTTTCTGTCTTCATACAATGTCAGGGAAGTGCTCTGCAGAAGGAAGAATCAGGCCTCTCAGAGCTCCAGTGTATGGCAGGTAGTAACAGTAGGCACCCAGAAGCCCTTTGCCATGTGGCAGTGAAGGGGATGGTTCACAGAAAGGAGGATTGGGCCCCTTAGAGCTCTGGCAAATGGCAGGAAGCAGCAGCAGTATGTTCTCAGCACGATTGAAGGAATCACACGATGCACCTGCTGCCACCACCTGCGATTCACCACAGCTCCAAGGGGCCTGATCTTTCCTTCTGTTGCACACCTTCCCCCTCCCTCTCCTCCCTGGCTGGCTGGGCTGCCATAGGTGTTGTAATGACTTGCTTTGGGGCTAGGTGTGTGGGAGGGCCTGTGGTGACAGAGGCTGGGGACGTGTTCACCTATGACTGGTAGCCAATCAGTGGTGGCCTGATTGCTCGGTATTCTCCAGCCACCCAGGGAGCCAACCTGTTGGCCACAGCAGTGCATGCAGCCTTCATGCCTTTCCCTCCCCCCCACACCAAAGGGTGAATGTATGGTCTGTTTGCTCCCAATCTAATCTGTGTTGTTTACACAAACTCACATAGCTTAGGTCAATTCTGACTTGAGCTTTTTGAACATCTGTACTTGGCAAGGAGTGCCATTATTGTAGAGATGCACTAATCAATTTTGTGATCTGACAGGTACCTAGTCAGCTAGCCCTTTAATGTAATTACTAGAACATCTTTCTTTTAAGTTACAAAATTGCATCTTCTGTGTTTTAATGGCCTTTGCAAGTAAAGGGAGCTCAGTTTTGATAAATCTTAGTTTAGGTTTTTTTTAATATAAAGACACACTTAAAATTGTGTCCTGTTTAAATAGACTAGAACAAGAAATTAGTTTGTTGCACTTGTTTCACTACTCTTTGTCAATAATGAAGAAGAGATCAACTGCTGGATGGCACCGGCATGTGTAACCATCCCTTTAAACTCTAGATTCTCAATTTTCTCCAGCTAAAAAAACCCAAAATTAAAATGAATGGGAATTATGGCATGAGCTTTAAGAATAAGTAGTGAATATTGTTTTATATTCTGGAGAGTCTTAAGCCTCTTTTCAAACTTCTGAATGCAGAAAAATAATGCTGATGCATGTTATAGAAGAAAAGTCCAGACATGGTTTTTAAGTTGTTATGAGAAAAAGTAGTGAATTGTTATTGGAAACTGAAATATTTCCATAGAAAACTTTTATAGAACACCATTTAAGGTGTACACTAGGTTAAGAGCCTTTTTAATTAAAAAAAAATAAATAAAAGAGTTGGAACCAAGTCTCGTATGATTGAGGAGTTAGCCATTCCAGTTATCCAAACACACATGCAAATTTGTCATCTCTTCCCATTCTCTCTGTTATGTTCCCTGGAATGAGTTCAGATTGTAAGCTGTTCAGAGCAGGGACTGCTGTTCTTTTTACAGCACCTAGTACAGGGTGACCCAAGGTATTTCAGGGACTATGGTGAATATAATGTAGCTGACAATAAATTTACCAATCCAGTCCTGGATGTTAACTAGTGCAATTGGATTTGCAGATTTAGCAAGGGATATGAAGGGTAACAAGAAGATTTCTACAAGTATGGCAGCACCAAGAGGAAAATCAGGGAATGTGTGGCTACCTTGCTGTGTGGGGAGGCAACCTAGTGACAGATGATGCAGAAAAGGCTGAAGTGCTCAATGGTTTACCTCAGTGTTCACAAGCAAGGTCAGCTATTAGACTGCTGCAAGAAACTGGAAGCACAGTTTGGGGAGGAGGTAAGCAGCCAACAGTGGCAAGAGAACTTGTTAGGGACATTTTAGAAAAACTGGAGGTATACAAGTCCATGGGGCTGGACACAATGTAACTGAAGGTGCTAAGGTAGTTGGACAATGTTATGGCAGAGCTGCAAGCTATTATGTTTGAAAACTTCTGATGACTTGGGGAGGTCCTAGACAACTGAAAATGGGCAAATATTGTTCCCATCTTTAATAAAGGGGAAAAGGAGGATACAGGAAACTAGACTGGTCAGCCTCATCTCAGTCCCTGGCAAAATCATGGCACAGCTCCTCGAGGAACCTATTTATATGCACCTTAGAGGAGAATATTATTAGGAACAGTCATCATATGGATTCACCAAGGGCAAGTCATGCCTGACAACTCGATTGCCTTCTATGAATAGTAGATATTAGGGGTGTGTGAAGCGGACCCTATTTGATTCAGATTCAGCCCGAATCGAGGACAGTGATTCTATTTGTTGATTCGGATCACTCTCCTTGATTCGATTCGACCAAATCTGAAGATATGATGCTGATTCGGAGAATCATCAATTCAGACAAAGATGCAGCTTTAAATGTTTTTTTCTACATACCTTGAGGTAGCAGCAGAGCTCATGAACACTGCAATGCTGGGGAACATGGAGCATCCCAGAGGAGTGCTGGGTGGGGAGGGGAGGGCAGTCCTCCACGTGCTCCCCAGTGAAACCAGAAGTGGACCAGAAATGCTTCTGAACCACTGCTGGATCTACTGCCAAGCACGCTGGGGAGCCCCCTGTGCTCTGTGGGATGCTCCAAGTGCCTCAGTATAGCAGCATTCATGAGCCGACCACTACCTAGAGGTATGTAGAAAAAAACATTTAAAGCTTTGTCTATGAATCACCAAATCTCTCTGAATCAATTTGGAGGGTTCCAATTCGATTCAGAGATTTGGACCGAATCTCCACTGAATTGAATCACTGGGTTACATTAGGAGTACCGTATTTTTGCGCATATACTCTGCCCATGGGTATAAGACACACCCACGTATAACCCACAGAAAATTGTATTTTTGTAAATAAGTCCATGTATATGCCACACCCGTGTATTCCCCGTGGCGGCGTATACATGGGGAGGCGGCACAGCCCCGCCCACCTCAGCCCCCGTTGCGGCGGTGCAGACGGCCCACCCTGGTCCCGGCCCTGGCCCCAGCCCTGGCCCCCACAGCAGCAGCGGCACAGCCCGGCCTACCTGGGCCCAGCGAGGAGGCAGCACAGCCCACCCTGGCCCCCGCAGCAGCAGCGGCTCAGCCCAGCCTGCCCTGGCCCCAGCCCGGGCCCAGCAGGGAGGTGGCACAGCCCACCCTGACTCCAATCCCCGTGGAAAAATAGTCCGCCGATAGCCCGCGCCCATACATTTTTTTTGTAAAATCGCATATACCCTGTGGGATATATGCGTGAAAATATGGTATTCCTAGCAGATTGAGAGAAGTGAATGATTCCCTTCTATTCAGCACTGGTAAAGCCACAAGTAGGGAGTCCAGTTTGGTCTCCCCACTGCAGAAAGCATGCTGAGATATTGGAGAAAGTTCAGCAGAGGGCAATTAAAATATTTAGGAAGATGGGTCGCATGCCTTATGAGGAGAGGTTTAGGGAACTGGGTTTATTTAGTCTGGAGAGAGAAGACTGAGGGTTGGGGAGAAATAAAATAACACCCTTTAGGTACCTGAAGGGTGGTTCCAAAGATGATGGAGCTAGACTGTTCTCAGTGGTGGCAGATGACAGAACAAGGAGCAATGGTCTCAAGTTGCAGCAAGGGAAGTTTGGGTTGGATAATAGGAAAAACTCTCTCACTTGGAGGGTAGTAAAGCTCTGGAATAGGTTACCCAGAAATTGTAGAATCTTCATCCTTAGATGATTTTAAGACCCAGCTAGATAAAGCCTTAACTGGGATTATATAGTTAGGGATGGTCCTGTTTTGAGCAAGGGGTTGGGTTAGATCTCCTGGGGTCCCTCCCAACCCTAATTTTCTGATTCTGTGAATTATCACAGTTTTTAAATGAGTCAGGATGAGAGGTTTGAAACTTTGCATTTAGCTCTGTCATGGATATGGGAACACCTTGAATTTACTTTACTCAAAATATGTACAGTAAATAAAGCTTTAAATCAATCCTGTTTGAAATAAACCTGCTTCTCTTAATGTTTTTCATTAAACTGAGACCTCTGCAGTCACTTAGTGAACGGTTTAAAATGTTTTTAGTATCTTAGCTAGTATACTTTTAATTGACTTCTCTGAATTAAAAAAAAATAGATCTACATTTTCCTACTCTGATAAACTACCTCACTTCAGTTCCTTCTCTTGATAATTACTTTAATGGTTTTAGCTGTCTGGCATTATCCTGAGCAAGCCAAAAGTATTCAGGCATGTTGATCTTGCAAAGCTTCTAACAGTAAAGCCTTGTTACCCCTGTGTCAGGCCTCATTGAGACCAGTTAGATGCTAATAATCTGAAACAGGAAATCAGAGGCTGTTAGTTATTACAATAAAATCTATTTTTAATGGGAAATGCAAGCAACATTTGTATCTGTGTACTGTGTCATACCATATTTTTTGCTAACACGTATATAGTTCTTCTCAAATGTTCTGCAGTCCTTTGCTTTCTGCCCTTTCCTTTTAATAGTAAGGATTACATTTCAGTCCACTTGAATCCACAAAGTTTGATATCTTTATCCGTATCTTGGAAGAGGTTGCATGTAGTGGTGGAGGGGAATTATTTCCTGTTTAAAACTGGAAAATGAGTGATGTAACTTTTTTTTTCTTATTTTGCATGAGTGATGGCAGCTAATTATTGTGATTTTTGTGTTTAGCTTTTGTGAATGGTAAACTTTTGGCTCTTAATTGCTTCTGCTGTCACCTTCCACTTTAAAGATATAACAGGAATATATTTTTCCTTGCCATGCAATAAGTCTGGATAGTATGTCCAGACGACAGTTCTAGGAGCAGTAGCTAGTTGTTGTCCTGCCTTTGTGTGTCCTTGAGAGCAATATGTCCAGCCCATGTTTCTTTAGTCTCTACCTTAATACCATTCAGACATATGTAAAAAGCATTTTATACACTCTGCATATGTGTAATTATTTATATTGTGCCTAAGGTTTCACTCCATTGTATTAAGCACTGTACAAAAACTCAAGTCTTGTCATGAGCAATACTTTTAGTATGAGATATCTGAATACAAGATGTCAAACAAAATCCCTGTTCCTATCCAAACTGCGTGGTGATTTTTTTAAAAGAAATTGTTTCAAATCATACAGTTCCCACACAATAATCTGCAGGATACTCAGTTTATCCAAGAAAGATGACTAAGACCCATAGCCCTTAATGGCTGTAGAAATGCATTGTGTGTGATATTTTTATTTTTATTTCTTTTGAACACAATGAAGGGACCAATATAGTTTCTTATTGTAAAATCTTAAACAGGGCCCAATCCTGTTGGCTTTAATAGCTTTTTCCTTTACAAAGAAACATGTATTTGTGTAATATGCAGTGAAATTGGTAATGCATTACCCTGTGTCTGTGCCCTGTGCTGCTTCCTAGCAGCATCTGTCTCTCTGCCTTTATTTTTGTGAGTCTAAATGCATAGCCATGAGAACTGCTAACTGGATTAATTTTCTCTTATGAATACTACTAGTTATCTGATGGTTTCATCTGTCCCACCTGCATTGCTTCCGCTGCATTCGTAACACTGAAGTGACACAGCTTTCTTTTAACATTATTACTATCTATTTTTTCTACTCTCTCTCCTGTCCTAAACTTAGCATTATTGCATTTTTGCTCTTAGAATGCTATGAAAAAAATGTGATTCACCCTTTGAAAAGCAATATTTAATAAAAAGGTGGCATCTCATTCTTATTGGTTGCGAAAATATTTAAGCATAAAAATAAAGTAATTTCAGGTCTGCAATTGCTACTGAAGCAGTGTCAAGCCACTGGCATTTGACTTGCTCTGAATGAGAAACCATTTAAGAAATATGTTAAGGCAAATTTGAAGAATTTTTTTCCCCCTAGGGCTCCTTATCCCAAAAGTAATTTTTTAAAAAGTTTTTTTTCCAGTGGTAACATTACAGGGAAAGGAGCATTACTTTTATTTCCTGCTTTTGGTAGACTTATTCTCAACTATTAAATAGAAACTCATTCTATTTATCTGTTGAATCAGCAAAAAATTGATATAAGATACCTGAGGAGCACTGTGAATTATGAAAACTGTTCTTTCTATGAAGCACAGACCAGGATGGGTATGCATGAGTATTCATTTTCACACATGAGTGTCAAGCAATCTCCATGGAAATAATGTCTCATGCCTACTATCATAATTTTACAAGAAACCATAAACTTATCAGCTAAAATAACAGCTAGATAGCTTGACAAGGTTCCTTGGGTGAATCTGATATCTTTTATTAGACCAACCCAAATAGTTGGAGAATAGTTATTAAGCAAGCTTTCAGGTTCAAAAACCCTTCGTCAGGCTAAGGAAGTTGCAGCAGTTGGTGTGTGCTCTTCCTGGATGGAATGAAAAGTAAAGAAGCCAGCGGCTGGGCTGGTGTGCATACAAGACAGGTAGTCAGTGAAAATGTAGATTGAGGAGTCAATGGGTGAGAGACAGGCGGTGGGGGGGGGAAGGGAGAAAGAGAAGGGGGATGAAAGTGGAGAGATACCTGGGGAGTCAGATGTCAGGCAGGTTATAATGTGTCATAAATCCAATGTCTATTTTTATTCCATGATTTTTAGTATCCAAGAGGTTGATGAAGTGGAGTTCATAGGCTCGTCTCTGGGAAGTGTTTTGTAGGTACCTGCAGGCAGGTTATAATGTGTCATAAAGCTAGATAGCTTGGTATGCGCACCACTGAAGAAATATTTTTTCCCTAAAGCCCCTCTTTACTAATCATTTGACAATCTAGATTCTGCACACTTTGGATCTCCAGTGGTTTTTAGAGAGTCCATTGCAAGAAGAGACATTGTACTTGTACATATTTATGTAATACAAGTCTGTTGCTTTATTCAGCTACCAACTTTCCTACCTTGAACTAAATAAAGCCCATCCCTTCTGTCTTCTATGACAAAGTAAATGTTTTGTGATTAACATATGATATTCCAGTGCTTTGGCCCTAATGAGCATCCTTTCCATCCACAATACATTTGTATCTCCTTATAAACTGTTACAAGCAGAGCAGATCCAGAGGGGGTGCAGTAGCATGATCACACTGCCATTGTGAACTTTTAAGTCTGCTGAGAATGTAAGAACCCCTCTCCCCCACCCCCCGCCCCCACTTCCTCTCCATTACTAAGTGGCATATCTTCTCTCCTCTCATGGTCCTGTCTGCCACTACTTCTCTGGCTGACTTGGAGATGGAGAAATATGTAGAGCTGTTCCTACCCTGTTCCAGTTGGAGCTGTAGAGTGGCTACACAGTGACCTGCACTCATCTGGGGATAGCAGGTAGGTTCCTTCTTCTTGCCCAGTCCCCCTGGGTGTTCCCTTTCAGACTGGGAGCAGGTCTAGGGAGAAGAAACCCACCCACCATGACTGATATCCCCAGCTGAACCTGGATCCCTGCACAGACTGGCTGAAGTGGGGTAGGAGCTGCTTTGGAATTCTGTTCACCTCCAGGTCAGCCAGGGACAGCAGAAGTGGCAGGGAGTTGGGTGGGGAGGAGGACATTAGAGAGGAAGGGAGTTGCTGGTGAGTATGGAGGAAGAGGAAGGGGATGCAGAAGGTAGTGGGGTCAAGGATGGATTTTTATTTTATTCAGGGACTTTAAAATTTCCAGCTGCTGCTTCTGCAGCATGGTCTGCCTGTCCCACTAGGAGAGGCAGGCAGGAAATGGGCAGACACCCATGTAATTTGGTGGCTGCTTCTGAGCCCCAGTTTACAAAATCTTGGATCCACATTTGGTTATAGGCCCAAGCTGATGAAGCAGTAGATGGAGGGAGAATGTAGCCTGTATATTATCCAGTAAATCATGTAAAACAGTCAAATTCCTTATTTGAAGTGCTGCACAAATGTCCTTATTACTGTTCTTAAGCCTTGTGTATCAACCAGCAGAGCCAGACCCAAAATAGACTATTCTACCTGAAGTGTATACGTCACAGGTAGGCAAGATACAGCCTGCTGGCCAGATATAGCCTACCAGGCCATTCTATCTGGCCTACAGGGCTCCTTAAATAATTAGAAAAAAATTATTTGCCTATGGTGTCCTGTCTAAGCTGATGAGGCACCAGCGGCAGCAGGACCCAGGAAGAGCTGGTGGCAGGACCAAGGGCAGCAAGATCCAGTGGTGAGAGCAGCAAAGCCCATGCTGATGTGCCAGGGCCAGGGCTGGTGGGGGCCCAGGGTGGGGAAGCAGGAGTGCAGAGCCTGGGCTGGCTCCGTCCCTCTCCCACCATACACAAGTACTTCCCCCCCACCCCACACTACCACACACATGTACCCACATCCCCTCACACATCCCATGTACCCCCCTTCCACACATGCCACCACCCTCCCCCACACACTCATCCTCCCCACAGACCCAACACCAATCCACACCCCCCACATGCTCCCCCATTCCACACATACACACCAACACCCCCATATCTATCCATCCCTCACAAGCCACTCACACACCCACAGCCCCCCCACAAACCTACACCCACCCATACCTTCCACCCCCCTACCCACAATATACAAATGTAAAACTTCATTTTAAGTTATTATACAATAACCTCTATGTACACTATGCAAACGCATGTAAATCAGGACAAAACTATTTTTTTGAAATCAAATTCATATATGTTATACTAGATGTTTGATTTTTAGAATATAATTTGGGGGGTTTTTGGTTCCAAGATGGCAAACCCCCTTGCTGAAAGGAGTACTTCTGGGGTCAAGGGAAGGGACTTCTGATGGCAAAGGTCAAGGTTTGGGGGTGGGGACTTCCAATCCCAAGATGGTGACTTGGGGGCAGGGCATCTGTTAAGGAGCAAGGCTAACCTTGTGGCCCTCGTCAGCTTGCCAAAAATTGTTAAGTGGCTCTCTAACTGAAATAATTGCCTGCCCCTGGTCTAAGTGATTCTCATAATTAAATGATCGGGGGGAAAGATGGCTATGTGGGAAAGACACTGTACAGGAATGCTGGAAAACTGTATTTGTTTACCAGTATTGGCATCCGTTCCTCTGTTACCTTGGCTAAAAGGCAAGGTTATAGGCACAATAGGATATAAGTGCCTAAAAACAAAATGTAGATCCTCAAAACCACCACAGCCTTTACTAGATGGATCTAAAGTCTTTAAGTATGTGAATACTTGCCACTACATAATGGTTTAGTTCTAGGTATGCCCAGAACTGCTTAGGTCCTAACACTGCTGAACAACTTGAATTCAAGTGAATTTACACACTACTAGTTTCTCTCTAAGGCCTAACTCAGTAGGTGTTCTTAGGAAATCTACCAGTTCTGGTCCTGCACAAAATGTAATGGGAAAGAACCTGCACTTTTACAGAGAAACTCTGTGGCTTAAGCACATACCTTGCATCTGAGGCTCCAGTCCCAAAATGTATTTTATTAAGTATTCACAGGAACAGATACTGGAGACTAGGTCTCCTTCCGTTTCTTCTTCCCAATACAGAACACTCCACTAAGATTAATGTTTTTGGGTTTTGTTTTTTTTCCTGGGTTAATAAATATTTAATTACTTCATGCAGTTTTGGGGCAGTTTACAAAAAGAGTGGTTGAGAGGTCCATTCCAAGGTCTGGAAATTAGGTCATTAATCTAGGTGATGGAAGTCATACATTCAAGTTTCTGAAGGTAGATAGATAATAGTGGGAGACCATTTATCTTAATAAAGATTTAAGATCTTTATCTTAAGTGAATGCCCTTACCATAGAGCAATTGGATAAAAACACATAACCATCATATCTTCAAAATATATTTTTGAGAGAGACCTGGCATAAGTGCTCACCTCCAACAGGAGATTTAGATTTGTGAATCCTGATTTAAGAAATAGATGTCCAGCTTTGTTGGACAGGGCTTAAGCCACGTGACTTTTCAGCATTTTCTCATGGTTCATCCTGTTGAATTCTGTGGATCCTACTCATACAGAATTTGCCCAAATATGCCAGTTTCATGGTAGCTTGCAGCCATTATTGAATTCCACAGTGTCACAGCTATACTGCTAATATCACCCAAGCCAATCCCACTGCTGTAATGCTGAAGTGACAGCAGTATAGTCGTACAATGTTGAAGAGTCCAAAACTTAGGCTGTGTATTCCACCAGGCCTTTAGGCACTGTCACACTGAGCATCACAGTCATGAAGTCCTGTTATGGGTGTAGTCAATAATCTATTTTAGTACATTCCCACTTCTACAGTTTTCCCTGTTGTGAGAATATGTGAATGTTAAACTGTTACTAAATTTGTGGAGCTCAGCTTCTGTGTAGAAAAAGCTGTAGAACTATATAAAATGGAGGTGTCATAATATATCAGTACAGACAATCACTCTCAAAAATTTTGTTTTCTGTATGAAAATATGATTTAATATTTTAGTTTCAAAGCAGGAACCCTTTTTTCATATACTGACCCACCGCTGTTCAATTATTGCACAAATTGTCACTTTAGTTGCCTTTATCTGCCATCTTGTGGTATGTTAGCTTCATCTCAATGTACAAGGACTGTGTATTAATGTTTGCAGTTTCTTTCTCTCCGGTTAATATTGCAGTGGATTCAAGCATTTGTTTTGTTTGAAGTTGTGTTAGCTTTTGGGTACAATAACTGGATATTAATGCAATAATTACTTATTAATATTACTAATGAAAGTGAGATTGAAAAATCAGTCATTGGCAGAACTGGTAACCAAGGTATAAAAAATAGGACTATACCATGCTGATATAGCTTCATAAATGAAGTTTCTAATTTCTAAAAAGAAAAACATAAATGTTTACAGTCCACAGAACTAGACATTAGTAACACTATAAAAAAGGTACCCTGAAGCTTGAAGCTCAACATTGGATTTACCTTTTTCAATCAATTTCTTTATGTAGATGTAGAGCTAACTGTAGGGGAGAGATTAATCTAGTCCAGGGGTTTTCAACCTTTTTTAACAAGTGTACCCCTTCTGGTGGTGGCAGCCGCTGGGGGGATCGCACACAGCGATTGCTGCAGCTGCCCACCACCCCACACTGCTACCTACCACCCTGTGTCACAGTGCCCCACTTCCCATGGAAAAAAGAGGCACAGCACCTCTTTTTTTTTTTTTTTTTTCTCTCCACCTAAAGAGAAACTAGAAGCTTTCCTACAAAGTTCATTACCAGGGGCAGCAAACAGCTGGCAGTATTGTGGAACTAGAGGCTAGTTTGATGGGTGGAACCTCAAGCCCATGAAAAAGAAAGGAGGGGCCCAACACCTGTGGGTTTAGAAGGGATCTGGTAGATGACAATGAGCCATGAAGTCAAGTGACTCCTTCAGCACTACCTGACTAAAAACACTGCTGCCACTTCCAGGTGGTTGGTGATCAACCTTGGGTGGAGCAGAAATAAAAGCAGGTGAAGGGTTACATATGCACCAGAGTAGCCCACCACCACCACCAGATCTGCACCTGTGGGACTGCATCCTTTAGTCTCTATAGACACTCATGGCAATTTACTGCCTCCATATGTTTGAATCCAGTTGTATCACTGATCTGCATACTTTTAGCCAGTGTTCGATACAGGATAATATCAAATATTCTTTAATAGACCTTATTGATATGATAAAATCCCCACAGGATGTGGAGCTCTTGATGAATCCCAGATCATGCTGTGGTTATACTTTGAAAAAAGGAGGATTCTTATACAGAACCGTATAACACACTTGATGTTTAAATTCTTTAGTAAAGTGGGGAAATCAGTTTAAAGTAAGCAAACATTAACATTCCTGC
>NW_005842122.1:1539849-1551049 GCF_000455745.1 Alligator sinensis
TTGCGTGGGACTAATGTTTTAACAGAACTGAAATTAATTACATCAACATCGTGCTCTATTAATTTAAGTGGGACTTTACCTACACTGTGTTTTGCATTTTTATTTGTCTGTGGATAACTATTTAACCTACTGAGTCATGTGGTGAATGCTATCTTGGTTCTGGGCAGGGACCCATAGACTTCAAACCTTAAATCCCTGTGTTCAGCTATCAGAGTTGATACCATGGCTGAGGTACAAGAGGCTGGGATCTTCCTGTGTGTTAGGAATAGAGGGTAATTACAGTATATATTTGCCACTGGGGATATAATTTTGCAGCTATGTATAGATTATATACATCCAAATTGATTGAACTTGGGTTCAGAGCTGGGCTTTGAAAACTCAGGATATTTTATACAAGAACAAGATTTTTATTTTTAAAGATACAAAAATACTCTGATTTAATTACTTTGACTAAGTGTGAAGAGCAGTGGTTAAGTAACTTCTCAAAGATCAGCACTGACGTTTAAAGAAATTATCTCAACCTACCAGCTACAATAACATCATACTGTGGCATTTATTTGAAAGGCCTTTCTAAGCCTACTGTGGTCTATATTCAGTACCATTAAAAATCGCCCACTCACTGATAAAGAGACATATAAAATAAGATCTGATCTATTTTATTGGTCTCTGGAGCCAGTTTGATGAAGAAAGCTCTTAAATTGAATTGTTTTCTTGCCCCAGATATGGTCAAGACCACAAGCAAATATAAAAAGAAGTGAACTCAAGAGAACATATTGTATAAATATATTATAAAGCACTGAAACACTCAATAATTAATTCTCAGTGAGGTGCTTTTTTCCCATGCCAAGAATAATATAGAAGGAAAGGATGTTGTCAACTAATGAAAAGGCATGGGATGGTCCATTGGAATAAATACTTGAGAGAACACTGTCTTGGTGCACCCTATAATTCTAATATGCACATGTCCTTCTAAAACATTATGATAAATAATGAGGGAACTATCACTCTTCCAGTTCAGTTGCTCTTGTCAGCCTGAGACTTGACAATTTAGCCCAGCTTAAAAAATTAATAAAACTCCAAGATACCACATTTAGGAACATGGGCCTCAAAACCACTGTAGGCTGCTTCTTTTTATGGTGGGGAGGGAACAAACTTCCTCAAACTTCCTAGTTTGCAGATCACTTATTCTCTTTCCTTTTTATTTCATCTGCAGTTGTCTTTTTCCTGTTCCTATTGTGGTTAACAGCAAAACTGCCTCTGGATTTAGGCTTTCAGGATCTATCTACTGCTTACAAGGAACAAACTGCTCATGTTCCTGTTTCAGTAGCCTGTATTTTTTGGGGTTTTTTTATATTAACTAATAATATAATATACATTCTTTGAAATAAGTCATTTCCCAATGCATTGCAATACAGTAGGGGTAAAATAAGGTCAAGTGTTGGCCAATATGCACATAAGGGGGGAAAAATTGTGTTTCTTTTCCTACAACCAGGATAGTGGAATTCATCCCAAGAATACTAATTGATAACTGGAATGGGGAATAGTTAGGTTATTCTGGTAGTATGTTGTATTATCTCCTTTGTCATAAGTCATTTTTTCCCTATGTAGAAAGTGGTGGGATGGAGTAGTGTACAGCCCAGGGGTGGGCAGAACACAGCCTGTGGGCCACATCAAGCCTGCTAAGCCATTCTGTCTGGCCCATGGGGCCCCTAAAAAAAAATTAGAAAATTAATATTTATCTGTCCTTGGCTCCAGTCAGAGATGAAAGGAGCCAGGGGCAGTAGGACCCAGGGGAAGCCCTGGTAGACTCCTACAACAGCAGGGCCCACCCAGTCCCACCCCTGCAGCCGGAAGCCCCAGAAGAGGCTTCTGGTCCTCAGCTCCTCAGCTGCACCGGCATGGGAAAGTCAGGTAAAGGGCGAATGGAAGGGTAGGGGAGGACCACGGGCAGGGAATGAGCTGGTGCTGAGCGCGGGGAAAAGCAGCCCCTCCCCCACCTCATGGCCCACACTCCCTCCCCTGCCTCATGGCCCGCACTTCTTGCTGCAGCCGTTCGCAGCCTGCATGGGGATATGGGGTCCACACCAGTGTCCTGGGGCCAGCGTCAGTGGGGCCCAGATCAGGGCAGCAGGAGTACAGGGTCTCAGCCAGCAGGGGCTCTATAGAGCTGGGCCAGCTCCCCACTCTCCCTGCTTGTGCAGCCCAGCCCAGTTCCCCAGACCCCTGCCAGCCTGCACCCCACTCTGGGCCCCACTCGCCCTGGCCCTGGGACATTGGTCCCAAAATGGTGACCAGGTTGCAGGGCACCTGTCAAGGGGCAGGGCTACCCATGCGGCCCTCAACAGCTTGCCAAAACTGGGTATGCAGCCCTCCACCCAAAATAATTGCCCACTCCTGGTGCAGCCTGACATCAGGCCATCAATGGAAGTATAATTGAACTGTTTCTGCAAGTTAGAAGTAAAGGGTAATTCATATATTATAGAAATGGGTGTGTAAAGATAATTAAAGAAAAATATTCTTTGCATGAATGCCTCAATGTATGAGAATCTGTGCCTCTTCGAGACTCATAGCCTTTTTCATACTACCTACTATGTAAAGTTTATAGACATGTAGGGCTTGGAAGAACCACAGGAGCTAATCTAGTTCAACTCCTGATCAAGACAGAATTATTCCCATTTAAACCATTTCAGCACAGAAGCATTGAGGTGCACAGGTACCAAGGTTGGTGTCCGTGTGCTGGAGCATGGGGGTTCTCCTGGTCTCAGTGTTGTGGTCTGTGTGTACATCATGGGATGCTCTGTAATGAGGTGTTGGAGGTGTGGGACTCAGGTACCCAGGTCCTGGCCTCATGCAAGGGACACAGATGCCTCCCTTCCCCCCACTGCCTGCCTGTAGTTGACAGATGACTGGCAGTATGAGGCAGAGCCAGGAAGAGGAGTTGTGTATTCTTAGTTCTGGGACAGCCTGAGGTTGGGGCCTGTTTGGCATTTAGCTGGAGTAGCCAAGCACTGCCTGAGTGCTAGTATGCCTCCCTGTGAGGGAGGGATAGGAAGGACTGCAAAGCAGGGTGGGATGTCAGAGGACAGTGATCTAACTTGAATTGATAGGGGAACAGTACACAAGTTTAATGCATTGGTCTAATCAATCTGAACTCAGTGTAGTCATACCAAGTCTATCTTAGACCAGTTATATCATTTTTAGACCAATCTATGTGCACCAAACTGTATGGTTATGGGTTTAAATTGATCTACATTCACTTAGTCTGATCTAAGTGTAATGTCTGCAAGTGCCTTAAGGGTAGATTGTTTCCTTCCTTTCCTTTTTATAAAGGAAACGTAGTCCTCATTAACTCTCTAGAATTTAAAACAATATTAAAAATACCTTTTTAAATAACTTGATTCTGTCCAAGTGATGAAGACATTGTGTATTCCATTACATAATGTGATGGCTGACATGTCACAACTTGCCAAACATAATTAGAGATTTCCCTAGAGGCTTGAAACCTTACAAATAAATCTGAATAGCAGACATAGAATGAGCAGTGAATCACAGCTGGTTTGCCACCATATGACTTTCTAGAGGAATCACCAGGTGCGCAAGTTTCATATATTAGCTTAGAAACTATCAGTGTCGTGATTATGTATTTTTGACAGGAATTGTTGCTCCCTTTGTCAACAATCCATCCCCCTCCCCATCCCCACACACACACAACGCACACCTTTAGGACAGCATATCAAGAAGAAATTGTCATCCAATAATAGGCAGACAAGGGTTTTTGGGTGCATCTGGTATCTTTTATTAGACCAACTTACATAGTTGGGAAAAAAAAAATTCTTAGCAAGTTTTTTGGTTTAAAAACCCTTAGTCAGGCTGAGGGAGTCTCTGCAGTTGGTGTGTGCTTTTCCTGGATGGAATGAATAATAAAGAAGCCAGAGGCTGAGCTGGTCTGCATGCAGCACAGGTAGTCAATGAAGATGTAAACTAAGGAGTCAGTGGCTGAGAGACAGGCTTGGGGCTGGGGGGGAAGAAGGAGGATGAACGTAGCAGTTAAATAGTGGAGAGTTACCTGGGGAATCAGATGTCAGGCACGTTATAATGTGTCATAAATCCAATGTTTATATTTAGTCCATGATTTTTTGTATCCAGGAAGTTGATGAAGTGAAGTTCATAGGCTCCTCTGTAAGAAGTGTTTTGTAAGTTCCCTTTGAGGATTAGAACTGGGAGATAGAATGGTTTTCTTGTGAGAAATGTGTCCCCACGGGTAATTGGGTGTTCTTGTCTTTAATAGATTTCCAGTGTGCATTCATTCTGGTGCACAGTTGTTTGGTCTCTCCTATGTATTTTCCATCAGGACATTTGGAGCATTAGATAAGATATATTACCTTTCTGGAGGTGCAAATGTAAGATGCAAGGATGCTGACAGCTCTGTTCTGGTAGAAATTGCTAAGAATTTTTTTCCCCCACTATTTAAGTTGGTAGAATAAAAGATATCAGATTCACCCAAAGAACCTTGTCTGCCTACCAACATGGCTACAACCTACACTTCATCCAATAATAGGCATTTTTTAAACAGTTTTGCCCAGCTTTCATTAAAACTCTTATCTTCTACCATTTTTCCCTGCCCCTCTCATTCTGTCTCCAAGTACAAACTGCTGTTCTGGTCTCTATTGCTGCTAAATGAATCATTAATTATTCTCTATGAAACTTGGGAGAATAAATGACAGGCCTTTTCTGTTAGTCGTAACTCAACTAGTAGTTATTTTATTAGGAAATGCTGTCTTGTTTTTCTAGGTCATAAGCATTAGGATAATTAAACTACCTGAACATCCTTGACCACTCAAATTCAAGGATAGATGCAACATTTCAAGATGTCCAGATGCAAGAGGTTGATGCTTTGAGCTCCTCAGCAGGAGTGAGAAAACGTTAAAGATTACTCAAACACTCAGTGTTAATGGATGGTAAGAGTAGAGTTATATTTCACTTTATGTATGCAAATAGTAGTTTTCCAGCTTGTAAATGGCATTTTAAGCACTTATGCACAGTTTGCAATTCTCTTATGCTTGCAGTGTGGCCAGGTAAGCATCCACGCAGCTTCTGAGCATGCACAGTAGGCTGTGTACTAACTGGGCAGGTACATGACTTTGCCTGCATGTACATAAGCATAAGTTCAGAAAACAAGCAGAAGGAAAGAAGGGTGTATGGCTTCTCTTCTAAGCCCATGCTACTCATAGGCATTGCCAGGTAAGATTTTTTAACTTGCATTCACCCAGCAAAAACATGTACATATCTGAATAGCAGCCTCACCAACACGTAGGTTAGTGCACATACTCAGTAGCCATGTCGGGGCATGTAGGCACCCACACTGGATGTTTAATCGAATTTCAAAATGAATTTAAGTATGAAAAAAATGCCACGTATGCAACTAGAAAACTATCATCTGGGAGCATAAAGTGAAGTACTTTCATATTTGGTAGGGTTGGAAGGGACCTGAGCAGATCATCAAGTCTGCCCCCCTGCCATGGGCAGGAAAGAATGCTGGGGTCAAACAACCCCAGCTAGGTGATTGTCTAGCCTCCTTTTGAAGACCCCCAGGGTAGGAGCGAGCACCACTTCCCTTGGAAGCTGGTTCCAGATCCTAGCCACCCTGACTGTGAAGTAGTGCCTCCTGATATCTAGCCTGAATCTACTCTCCATCAATTTATGGCCCTTATTCCTTGTTACTCCTGGTAGTGCTCTGGGGAACAGGGACTCTCCCATTGCCTGCTGATCCCCCTTGGCCAGTTTATAGATGGCCACCAGATCCCCTCTCAGCCTTCTCTTGTGGAGGCTGAACAGGTTCAGGTCCTGTAGCCTCCCCTCGTAGGGCCTGCCTTGCTGCCCCCTGATCATGTGAGTGGCCCTCCTCTGGACCCTCTTGATGCTGGCCACATCCCTTCTGAAGTGCGGCACCCAGAATGGTGGGACATAGTACTCCAACTGCGGCCTGACCAGTGTTGTATTGAGGGGGAGGATCACCTCCTTGGACCTGCTCATGATGCATCTATGGATGCATGACAAGGTGCTTTTAGCCTTCCTGACCATCTCCTCACATTTGCGGCCCATGCTCATCTTGGAATCAGTAATAACTCCAAGGTCCTTTTCTGCCTCTGTACTGACGAGAAGAGTTTCCTTGCCTGTAGGTATGCTGCTGGTTCTTCCTTCCCAGGAGCAATACCTTGCACTTGACAGTATGGAAACCGATCCTTTTCTCATTTGCCCACCCCTGTAACCTGTCCAGATATAGTTTCAGTCTATCCCTCTCCTTTAGCATGCCCACTTCTCCCCACATCTTAGTATCATCCATGAATTTAAACAAGGTGCTTTTCACCCCCTCGTGCAAGTCACTGATGAACTCTGTCCTAAAGACAATCCTTCAGTATATTTAAGTATAGAATAAGTCTAGTCTTTATTAGTCTCTTCAGATTCTACTTTGGTTTCTAATGAAGGAGTTGTTCCCAATACTTTATTTTGTGTTTTCTAATTACCTCTGGCTTCTTCCTAGCCTATTCATCAAAACATAGGCAGGGAAAAAGACAATTTTGTGCAGGCCACAGCAAAATGTTCCAGTTAAGGTTTTGGCCAGCTGGGTTATTTTTAATATTATGTACATTGTATCTGGTAGAGGATCATTCAACAAGTCCTACAAGCACCAATCCTGACATCTGCACATTCAGCCATGGACCCCACCATGCTTGGACATAGCTCCACAGATCCTGACTCTGACCACTTGCACAACACATCTCAGAGGTCAGAGTCAGACATTATGCAACCTGGACCCCAGCATAGACAACCACCTGCTCCTGAACAGAAGCTGGTGTGTTGGGATGACAGGGAAAAAAACATGGGAACTGGGCCTATACAATGGCAAGCCCCCAAGGACTCAAGGCCAATTGGTGCTGGTTCCCAGAGCATCACAGGATCTGGGAGCAGAGTTGCACATGCAGCTGGACCCAAGTTCCCTTGATATTTGGGGAATAAGACCTGGAACCCAAGCCCATGTCCTCCACCTTACAGGAGCACTTCCAGTGCTCCTCATCCCATGGACCACAGCCAGAAGTATGGCTCCTGGGACACCATTCCTAGCACACCTGCCATGGATGTTCTACTCCCACCCCTTGATGTATATTAACTGTCGCCTTTCCAGACATGCAGAGTGTGCCCCCACCCCCCAATACCTGCACAGTGGCTGCTGCTGCAACTTGACCCACAGCACCTGCAACAAGACTTCCCTCAAGTTCTGATGAAGACTCCGGTACTGATTGAGGTTCTGTGCTGCCCTCACAGTATGGCTTTACCTCTCTCCAAGTGGCTATGATGGGGACCATCCTGGGTCCACAGATAGCTGTCAGGGCTTCTGGTGAATTGTAGCTTTGGCTGGATTCTGGAGCGAGGGAGTGAAAGAAGGAGCCTCGGGGCTTCGGGGGGCTCATGGAAGAGCCCTCCATGCAGCACAGGCCACTTAGGGGCAGCGGGGATCGCTCCCCACTGGGCAGGAACTGGTAAGCCCAGGTTTTTTTTGGTTTTTTTTTTTCCTTTAAGGACTGAAGCTGGGTTGGATGGGGCAGCCATGGGTGGGGGCCTCATGCAGAGCCCCCCATGCAGCATGGGGCAGTGGGGGGCAGCAGGGATCACCTCTTACCTGGCAGCACCCAGTGAGTTGGAACTTTGAAAAAAGAAAAAAAAGATCTGGGAGCTGGGGTGGGCAGGGTAGTCATTGCTGGACTGGGAGAGTGGGCAGGGGATGAGGCCTATGAGATTCAGCCAAATTTAATCAGGACACTGATTCAAATCACGTAATAGCCACTTCACACAGGCCTAATAAAACTTCCACTCTGCTGGGATGGTGGCAGGTCCACTCTGGATACATCTGAGCTCCTGAACATCACTGTGGTATCCACAGCTGATGCTGGCACCCATCTGCTGTGGCAGCAGCCCCACGCAAGTGCACAGCTGATGTCCAATGCTGCTGGACAGACATAGTCCTGCCCACCTTGCACCATGCAGAAGCTGGAGCTCCCTAACAACTTCAGGTCAGATCCAGTGAGTTGTTTGGTGTCCAGCCATGGGCCAGATCAAATCTGCTGGTGGGCTGGGCCCAGAACATGGGCCGTATATTGCCCACCCCTGTTCTAACTGTTATTACAGTGATATAAATGTATTGCCACATAGTGGAGTTTATTGAAAATATTTTGGCTCTACACGGATGTAACAGCAGAATTTTGTTGCATTGTGTGCATGTTACAATTCACAAATAATGAGAAAAAGGTGAGATGTTTCTGTTGGGAATGTTAAAATTAAATGCAATCATACTCTACAATAAGCTTCAGGTATATGATTCCTTTAAACTGTAGAAAAGGACCAAAATATCAAACTAAAAAAAAAACCAACCCCGTATATCAATGAATAGATATTTTTTAACTATCTTTGGTACTGTACAATATATATCTGTATTGTTTATTACTAGAATGAACAAAGTTGTCAAAGGCTTTGCAGGCCTATAATAAAGTTAATATAAAAATGTACTGTGTAGAGAGTAAATTCTCTTGGGGATCTAGCAGTTGCAATATATTAAGTTCATATTCTGTTATCTCACCAGAAAGATGAAATAGCTCCCAAAGATTTTGTAAAATATATTGGATATTTTACATGAAAAATGTATATGTTTTGTTTCATTGTCAAATACTAGTTGACATTTACTAACTCCTGGCAATTACTTGAGTTTCAGCAAATTTTCAGTTAGATCTTACAAAAAGCTGAATTACTGGTCTCTTGTGAACCCACAAAATGGGGAAGAGGTTGCGAGGCTGTTTCCTTCCTTCCTTCCACTTTGGACGCTTCGGACCAGGCTCACTTGGAGCTGCGTGGGGCGATCCCGAGCGCAAGACTCCCCGGCTTCCTATCTCTTTTCTTTCTTCACTCCCACCTGTCTAAAGGTCTCTAGCCTCTGTTTCTTTCACTTTCTGACTCTTTCTTGCTTTTTTTGCAGCTTTTTCCCCCATTTTTCTCTCCTCTCTCTTCCCTCCCCCTCTGCTTCCGGTTTCTTTGTCTGTGAGTTGCTTCTCGCAGCCTTCTTTCTGACTGCGAGAAGCAGTCTTTCTCTTTTTTTCTGTTTGCCTTTTTTTTCTCTCTTTTCTGTTTGCTTGTTGTGGGGAGTTACCTTTTCCATTAGCCTGCCTTCTAGAGGTGTTCTTAATTTCCCCTTTATCCCCCCCCTTTGTTTTCCTTTTTCTTTTCTTTTCACTGTTCTAAACTCCCCTCCCTTCCTCCCCCTGCTGCTTTTTTTCCCCTCCACCCTTCTCCCCCTCTGCGGGGAGGTCTCTTCTCATTTGCCACTTGAGGGGTGCATTGTTCTTCCCCCCCCTCTTATTTTGCTCTATCCATGCTTTTCTTTCATCCCCCAATTCCCTCCCCCCCCCCCTTCGGTGGCTTATCTTCACTTTCTGTTTTGGCCGCATTCCCGGGAGCTTGGCCTTGAGCTCCTGTGTTTAAGTTTTCTTTTCATTCCCTTAGTTTTTTGCTTTGCAGTTAACCCTGTCCTAGTGAGGAATGGCTGCTGCCACACCCGGCAACTGGCATGACGATGTCTCTTGGGACCTCCCGCTGACTCATGGCCTGAGGGTTCATACCCCTCTCCATGTGGGGCTTGAGGTTTGCGCAGAGGCTCTAGCTGCGCTCCTGGGATGGTGTACCATCTGCTATGCGGGTCGTGTGAACACGGTCCCGATGATTTACTTGAGCACGCCCGCCTTGGTTGACAGGGTGTGTGCGGAGGGCCTAGACATTGCGGGCATTCACTACCCCGTCATGCCCCTAGAGACTCAGGCAGTGAGGGTGGTCTAGAGACTCAGGCAGTGAGGGTGGTGATCTCCAACGTCCCACCACACGTTTCTGACCGGGAGCTGGCCAGGGGACTCGAGGCCTATGGGGTTCCTACGAGTCCTTTTCGCCAACTGCCTATGGGAAGCAAGGACCCTCAGCTGAAGCACATCCTGTCCTTTTGGAGGCAGGTCTTCATGCTCCTCAAGGAGGGCCCCCAGTCTCTACCTCGCTCCCTAAGCCTCACGCTCGAGGGTCGGAGGTTTATCATCTTTTTGTCTGTGGGAGAGACCACATGTTTCAAGTGCAGTGGCTCCTTCCACCTGGCTGCTCAGTGCCCTCAGGGCAAGGCGGCCGGACCATCGCCGCCTCCGGCAGCACCAAAAGATGATGCGTCAACTTCTGGGGCACGCAGCCGGCCCAGGGAGGCCGGGAGCTCTTCCTCCCAACCTCCTTCCACCCCTATTCCATCTCAGGGGATTGGGGTCTCTGGTGTGAACCACCATCCAGTGGAGAGGCTGGTGCTACTACCCAGGCCCCACCGCCACCTCCCCCATCTGTAGTGCCCCCTGCCCTCACTGCAAGAGCCCCACCGGGTGGAGGGGCGGACGCCTCCCTTTGCCCCCTGCCTGCCCCAGCCAAAGTGGCTGGGGTGGCCGGGGACTGCGGCGCTGGAGCCTCATCGGATGATGGGACTCGGGCTTTATCCCGGCCACCCACGAATGTGATGCCACCTGAGGTGGCTGGCCCTGCTGGGGCAGACCAGGAGTGGTCTGGCCCATCCCCGGCACAAGGGGAGCTGCCCACCACCACCAAGAAGAAGAAGAAGAACAAAGAGAGGAAGATGAAGGGGGCCTCTCAGGACGCCCCATCCCTGCCAGGACCCTCCTCGGCCAGTGCCAGGGGACCCCCCACTAGAGAGCCTGACCCCACTCCGGCTGCCATACCACCCGCCCCATTGGATGTAGCTATCAACGGGGCAGACTTAGTGGAGGGGGGGAGGGGGCTTCAGCGGTCCCCCTCCCCTTGCCTGTCCCCCAGCCTCCGGAGTCAGGCAGCAGCAGGGATGGTGGCAAATGTCTCTCTTCTGGTGGCCTGGCCCTGGGGGTGGCAGGAGAGTCTGCTCCCCCTTTGGTCATGCCCCAGCCTAGCGGATCGGATGGAGAAGTTGGCAAGATGGAGATCCAGCTCTCTGAGTCTCGCAAGAGAGGTCGTGAGCGGGATGGCCTCTCCCCACACAAGAAGACAGGGAATTCCCTCGTGGAGCCGGTCCTTGACTCGGACGACGAGAGATGGCTGATGTGCCTAGACATCGAGGGTGTCGACGCTGCAGGTGTGGGCGAGC
>NW_005842122.1:1551632-1552689 GCF_000455745.1 Alligator sinensis
AGCCAGGAGAGAATCGTTTTCTTCGAGACCTTGGCTGCCCTCCTGCGTGATGCTAGTGAGGATGATGACCTGCTCCTCCTCGGTGGGGATTTCAACTGCACCACTGCCCCCCGGCTCGACCGCACAGGGCCTGAGCCCCACCTGCCCTCCACTTGCAAGCTGCAATCTGCTCTGGGGGGGCAGACCTCGTGGATATCTGGCGAGCCCTGCATCCTGATGCGTGCCAGTACACCTGGGCCAGGATGGGTGCCGGTGGTCTCACCATGGCTCGCCTCAACCGCCTTTGTCACCAGGCACCACCTGCCACTCCTGCGCAGCAGCCGCATCGCTCCCTCGGGTCTGTCAGATCATGGCCTAGCCTTCTGTAAGCTGAGCCTGCCGGGGAGAGCCTGCGCACGGGCACCTTATTGGTGCTTCAATGTCAGCCTGCTTCAGGACTCATATTTCTGGGACTGCTTTGCCCACTTTTGGCAGAGGTGGGAGGCTGCGAGACCAAGCCACTCCTCCTGGAAGCTGTGGTGGGATGTGGGCAAGGTACAGATCTGAGCCTTTTGCCAGCAGTACACCTAGCTGGCCACGAACGAGACGCACCAACGTATCCGAGAGTTGGAGGAGGACGTGGTGGAGCTTGAGGCTGCTCTGCTGGCCGCTGGCAGCAACGCAGCGCTGAGCGAGAGCCTCCAGTTCCGCAGGAAATGCCTGCGTGACTTAGCGGAAAGCGTGGCCCACGGCGCGAGGATCCGTGCCCTCTGCCAGGAGCTGGTGGAAACTGACGCCCCGACCCACTTCTTTTTCACTCTGGAGCGGCGGAGGGCAGTGAGCAAAGTCTTGGATCATCTGAAGACTCCTGAGGGCCGGGCAAAATACGCGAACATGCCGTAGCCTTCTATTGTGACCTGTTCGCAGCCGAGCCGTCGTGCCCTGAGGCCACGCGGGAGCTCCACGTGGGCTTACCGCATCTTGATGCCCTGGAGGCCAGTGAGCTTGAGTGGGACTTGTCCCTGGAGGAGCTGGCAGCTGCCACGGCCGGCCTCGCCTCTTGGCAAACCCCGGGCCC